>NC_067146.1:70545943-70685943 GCF_903995435.1 Acomys russatus | reverse complement strand
CATACCTGGAGGAGATGCTCAGAACGAAACCTATTCTTTTGTACAATTAATACACGCTAATAAAATATTTTGAAGATTAGACAATGTCTGCTTTATGCGGAAGGACACCTGTGAGGCAGTCTCACGGCAGGGGAGGAGCTGGGACTTTTGAACCATCAACAGAAACAGGCAGGTGCCAGGCAGCCTGGGAGTCAAGTCCAGACTTGGCCCTTTACTGAGTGTGTCTGGGAGCCCAGGGCAAATTTCTCCATCTCTTCATTTTTTTATTTCTCCAAGTGAGAAGGGAGGGGCTGGTAAACATCAAAGGAGGGGATAAGGACAGCCCCTGTGCATGGGCTGGGATGGTGGGATGCCATGCGGGGTGGTGCTACGCAGAGCCTGCCTCGTGGCCTGACTGATGCAGTGATCTTTGAACCCACCCAGGGAACAGAACAAGGGTCCGGAGCCATTCCTCACATCCCCCAGGGCGATGTTGTTCCATCTCTTCTCTCTGTTCCCTTGCCACAGGCATTGTCTCTCTTCTGCAAGTGACAATGCATCTCAGTGTTTGGGAGAGGATGAAGCAAGTGAGAGGAGGTGACTCGCCCCAGTTACGTGGACCAGTTATGTGGACCTGCTGCCACCATTATAGGTCACGGTATCTCTGAGTGGCCTTCCCTTGGACCTTCATTTGGAGAAAAGTCAGAATGGAAGGGTTCATGGCAAATAACTTCAGTCACCCATAGTGACAACGTCACGGGCTCTACCATGTTGCCGACGCTAGAGTCCTCTGTGAGCCATCTTCTCTGTGCCTGTGACACTGATTACTACGAAACGACCGTGCTCCTCCCTCTACATGAGTCAGAGCCACTTAAGGAAAAGACGTGGGAGGAGAAAACCTCCCAACTCCACTTATTTCCCAAGAAGAGCAAAGTGACGTGGCCTTTTTGTCCCTCTGTGCACTCCGGCTCTGGAGCAGAGAGCAGATCGGGGAGATGTCTCCTCCCTCACATTTACCTCTTTGGCCTTGCACCGAAGAAGTTCCAGCACCATGTAAGATCCCCCCTAGCCTCAGGGGAAGCTTGGCTGACACTGGCAGTGAAAGACCCCCGAAGGGAGACCCTCACTCAAGCCTTGGGATGGTGCGCACCCAAAGACACACAAACGACCGTCTTGCTGTAAACGCACGAGGTAGTTTAATGGCAGAGCTCCAGGTCGACACGTATCTCACGCAGGAGACAGAGGGGTCGACCCAGAAACCCAGGGGTTTGGGATTTATTTGGACAAAGGTCGGGGGGAGCGGGAAGTTTTGGCGCGGCCACACACGATTGGTTGTTTCAAACATTTGGACATCAGCAAATTGCGTAGGCAGATCTGGGGTAAGGTCAGACTTAATCACACGGAACATTCCTTGGTTCCTGTTCTTCTCGGAACCCAAGGGTAGATGTTTATCTGAGCTAACGACACATCTGGTTAAACTCAAACCTGGAACATTGTGTGTGGGCCTCAAACACCGTAAGATCGGATGAGGGGTCTTGGCTCATTACTCACTCGACCCGGTACCTGTTTCTCTCAGGAATTTGTCCTTGTGTACCCTCCCTATCTCTTACGTCCAGCCGGTCCCTGGAACACTCAATAGGCCTCTGTCTCTTAGCTCCGCATTCTTTGTGACTTATCATCTGGGACCTTGGGCTAGCATACCTGCCGACCTGCACTTATGAGTTAGAGAGCTGAGAGCTCTGCTGTTCTGGTTGCTTTAATGCTAACTAAAAATTTTCCCTTTCAGCAGCCAAAGCCACCCGAGGCTTTGCCGGGGTTCACCCCTGGTTTATGCCTTCAAGTGTCCTTGTCTCTCTGGAAAGCCAGCCTCCTTGCCCCACCCCCACCTCAACTCTCAAGATTTGTAACATGGCTTTGGTCAAATAACTTTGAAATGGAATGCTGGGTCTCAAGATTGATAGCCCAGTGGGCATCAAGATCTCATTTGTTTCCTGCCCAGGAATTTTTCAGTGGAGGAGCAGTGAATGCAGAAGGGTGGGGTGGGATATCGAGATAGATGGGGTACGGGCACTGCTCCCCACCCTCTTCCCACTGTTGCCCTCTCCCGGCCCCTTTTATACCTTTACAGCCAGCCTTGTACTTTCTTTTTACAGCTAGCAGGACCCAGTGAAACATCACAGCAGGGAACCAGGCCCTGCAGTCTGTCTCTGTTGCCACTCCTTGTGAGAGGAGCCTGGGAGCAAGACACTAAGGGATTCTCTATTGAAATAGATCTAGTGTGTTCTTCCTGGGTCCTTCTCAAGGATCAAGTCATCATTTCCCTAGCTGTACCTGCTGGTGACTTGCTGTTGAATCCTTTGGCCAAAGACGGCTGCCCTTGCTCAAGCTTATAATGGCTCTGAGGGGGCTACCTTAAGACTTGTGACTGGCCATCATGGAGTTCCACCCCTTGCTTCTGTTAGCCAGCTCTGCTCTATGAGCGTCCCACATCACGTGCTGGCTGGCCCAGACCTCTGGGTGAGTCACTTCTTTCTTCTACCCAGCCCTGCTATTCCCTTCCAGCGAGGGCTCCCCAGCACCCAGTGTCTCACTGCCTCACAGCTGTTTCTTGGGAAAACTTCACCTGTGACAGCTCTCCCAGCATGCCCTGAGAGGAGGGGCACAAAGGAGGAAGGAGTTCGCAGCGAGACAGGAGAACAATACACTAACATCCATTCACTGTTCAGACTCCAGGGTCACCTTCCCTCTGCTCGTTGATGGGTGTGGGGTGAGACAGAGGGAGAATATAGCTCTTGGTGTGGCCATAGGAAAGAACATGCTAATGGGATGACTAAACCGAATGTCTTTTCCAGAATGTCATCACAGTCTGTCTTGGCAAAATCTAAAGAGGAACTTTGGGGTGAGGAGAGTTGGCTGTGAGTAGGAAATTGGTCCAGTTAACACCTCCATTTCTTCTACATTATAGGCAAAATCTAAGAAAGCCCTGAAATTTGAGTTTTGAAAAATGAATAATCTCTTATGAACATGCACATTAAGAGGTTACCAGCTCATCAAGTGTTAGCGGTCAGCTAGCTTAGAGTGTAGACAAGGGTGGGCACGTGGGTGAGGTGAAGGCAGCGAGGACAAAGTAGAACTGCTCTACCTCTTCCTGGGCCTGCAATGTCACAGACCAAGGTGCTGTTCTCCCAAACACAGTGCCCCACAGCATCTATCGAGAAAAATAGCATTTTTATTTTCATAAAGTCACATCACCACAGTTACTTGCTACCACGGCAAGTGTTTCTGGGCTTCGATTTATAGACGGTGATGTAAAGTTTTCTCTTAAAACTAAGTGTCCGTAAATACAAATTAATTCTACTCTGTGAAGTATTTAGTAGCACAAGCAGCTTGCAGAGATCACTTTAAGAAACATCACAGTGTTAGATCAAATGGTTTCAGGGGTTTTAGTCCCTAGCGTGCTTGCATGGTTGAGGATTTGTTATCGATAACATCCTTGTTATTGCTTAGTAATTGGGTACACAACCTGTCTCAGGAATCACTAAAGCCATTAATTAATCACAAAGATGGGTCATAGTGATTCGTGTCCGTAATCACAGGATCTAGGACGATGAGGCAGCGGGGTAAGTGATAGTTCAAGGGCAGCCTGGGCTACACAGTGAGTTCCAGGCCAGCCTGGGCTACAGAGTAAGATCATGAGTTAAAAAGAAAATCATAACCCCAATGGAGTGTCACTGGGCAGACCAATCACTTCTCCATGCCCTGGAGATGTTGGCCTACAGAAAACAGTGTGCGCATGCATGCACTTTTGTTCCTTTTTGGTTTGTTTGCCTACTTCTGGTCCTATTGGTTTTTTTTTTTTTTTTGATTTGCTTGTTTGTTTGCTTTGTTTTGGTTTTTTGTTTGTTTGCTTTTTGCTTTTGCTAGGGGCGGGAAGGGAGGGAGGGAGGAATCATGAAGTTGTGTGGGTATGGGAGGGATTGGGGGAGGGAAAAACAATAAAAATATATTGCATTAAAAATCAATAAAAGTGTTTTTAAGAATGAAAAAGGCAAACCATAAAGAACTAGAGGATATAAAAGGGACTTTGGGGGAGGGGGCTCCGCAGTCAGGAAGAGCTCCAGACTGGATATAGAGACACTTAGGGAAACTTGAGAAAACTAGTGGTTTTCAAATTCTTTCAGTCATAGAAAGTTCTGTTTAAAGAACTCTTATGGGAGGCCTGACAAGACCCAAGAACAAGGCACAGAGGCCTGCCTGATGGACGAGGGCTGGGTGGGGTGCTGAGTTCATCTGTAGGCCCCTCATCTCTTTGTTGGGCACCTACACCCCAGCCCACCAAAGTTTGTGACATGTGCTGTGCCATTTTAAAAGCCCTGACTCAGGGCAAGTTTTGTTTTTAATCTTTGTACAGATGGCGCTTTGTGTGTTCCGCATGGTGAAAAATATGTATGTTTAACTAATTGATGCACAGTGACTTACAGTTGTATGTTTCTCTCTCTCTCTCTCTTTCTCTCTCTCTCCCTCCCTCCCTCCCTCTGTCTCTCCTTCCTCCTCCTCTCTTCCCCTGCCCATCTCTCTCTCCCTCCCTCTCCATCTCCCTCCCCCTCCTCTCTCTCCTTTCTCTGGGTTAGGGTCTCATTGTGTAGCTCTGGCAGGCATGGAACTTATGCATACTGCTTCTGCCTCCTAAGTGCTGGAATTAACTCTCTCTCTCTCTCTCTCTCTCTCTCTCTCTCTCTCTCTCTCCCTCTCCCCGCCTCCCCCCCCACCCCTCTCTACCAAAACCAATTTCTTGCCAGGTACAACCCTGACGTTTAATACATGCTCACGATGTGTACTGACAGTTCAGGGCCACTGGCACTATGAACTCACATGGATTCTTGCTTTCTGATGGACTGCTCAAAATTCTCACCTACTATTTTGAAATATCCAATCAGTTGTCAGCTACGGTCATCCTCCTGTGGCATGGAACTCTAGAAGCCACCTGCCCCCCCCCACCCCCAATAAGCTGCATTCCTGCAGTATGGCACAGGGATCACAGACTCCCTTTGACAGTATTTCAGACATGTCTTGCCAAAGAGCCAAATATATACTCACATGTATAAATAAATACATGTGAACATAAATAAATTTAGGGGAAAACCAACCAAAGAGCCAAGGTTATAAATTTTACCCAGAACCTCAGGTTTCTGGCATATTGATCACTGCACAGCCCCAGAAAGACCCCTGGTGTACACCGGATGAACAAACAAAAGAATGAATAGAAAGTTTGTCACTGGGACACTTGAGAGATGGAATTAATAGATCACTGGGGGTGGGGGGGTGGGGGGGTGAGAGGTGTGGGGGGTGTGGGGAGGGGGTGTGGGTGCGGTGGGGGGTGGGGCCATGTTTTCCAAGCTCTCAGTGAATTAGCTATTTGGAAGACCAGCCGAGGTGGTAGAAAGAACGTGATGTCTCAAGTGTTGGGAGCTGCACAGGCTCAAACCTGGGTTGACAAGGTAGCTGAAGAAAAGGAAATAAAACTAGAAACTGGTGGTGGGTGGGGCTTGGGAACTAGAATGAGTCAAAAGTGATTTGGGATTATATCTGGGAGATGCCTGGAGGATTGGCACGGCCACGGAAATTCTTCACAATAATGGTCAGATGTTAGCTTGTGGGATACACAGACCAGCCCTCGGCTCTGTAGACGTGACTCACACTAGGCAGCTGACGTGTGTCCTGGAGAGAAAGAGGCAGGAGAGTGGCGAGCTTGTGATCAGAAATTGTCCCACATGGTTTGCCAAAACACAAGCCCAGGATGTACCTCAGCCAATGGGGTTGGGAGGAGCAACAGATAAATGAGTGTTCTTGCTTCACATACATAAACGCTACGCTCCACACCCTGCTACTCCTCCCGTCTCCACCCTTAGACCATCCTATCAGGCAGCTGGTGCCTTTTGTCTTTTTACCACGCCTCTGCGGCTGTTCATCCTTGGAGGATGAATCTGGTCCTGAATACTTCTTATGCCCAGGCCTATGGTATTTATTTGATATGAGTGTGTCTGGTGGCTCAGTGAACATCACAGAGGTTGTCCCTATACATGGATGAAAAGGAGCTTGCTCCAGTAAAGAAAATGAGAAGAGAGCAAGGAAGGTACCTGATATCAGCCTCTGCCCTACATGCATCCATAGACACACATACACACACACACACACACACACACACACACACACACACACGTGCCCAACACATGCAAACACACACATACATAAGCATGCACACCACACACATACACATGCACGAAAGAATGAAAATTAAATTGAGAACATTGCTTTGCTTAAGGGAGTAAGTTACTTTTTAATTTTTTGAGCATTTTATACATGAATATTGTGTTTATATCATCCCATCCTCCCCTTCCTTCCTCTCATGAGTCCTCTCATGTCTCCCTTCACCAACTCCCTCTCAGATTCATGACCTCTTTTTAAATTATTTTGGGGTGTGTGTGTGTGTGTGTCTGTCAGAGAGAGAGAGAGAGAGAGAGAGAGAGAGAGAAAGAAATTGATTTACTGAATTCATTTAATGTTGTTCTTATATTTATGTATTTAGGTTGACCACTTGGCACTGAACAAACTATCATTGGATATGGCCTTGGAGAAAAGCATTTTCCCTTTCTCGGCGGCCATTGACTGACTACAGCTCTCCATCTGGGGTGGGGGCACTGTGAAGGTTTCGCCACTCCTGCTGTCATGTCAACTGGAGTCATCATCGTTCAGGTCTTTTTAAAGCCACCATGCTGTTGAGATTTTGTGGGCGTAGCTTCTTCGTCACATCTAGGAGACCCAATCTTACAGCAGCCTTCCCGGTCCTCTGGCTCTTACAATCCTTCTGACCCCATGATGCTCCCCGAGTCATTGGTGTAGAAACTGTGTTGTAGACGCATCAACTAGAGCTAGACACCCCACAGTGACTTATTCTCTGCATTTTGTCCAGTTATGGGTCTCTGTAATTGTCTCCATCTGTTGCAAAAACCAAACCAAAAAAACTTCTTTGATGAGGAGTGTGAACTACACTCATCTGTGAATATATGAATGAGTACTTAGAGTCTAATTAGAACTATACTGGTTTAGGAAAATGGCAGCAGTAGGTTTTCCTGTAAGGTCTATGATCTTTCCAGCCAGGGTAGGTTCATAGTTCCAGCTTGAATTTCATCTGATTGAGTGGGTAAGTCCAACTAGACAGCTGTGGTTACCCCTGAGATAGAAGTGTCACTACTGGACCATTGGGGGTGTCTTGCCAGGCTGGGCATTGCTGTGGTCCAAAGGCATCGCAGTTGGGTAGGATTATTGATTGGTTTTCCCCATTGGTAGCTTGCACAGCATCTTCAGATAAAATGAGAGTTAGATCTCAGGTAGGACACTTGCAGGCCATTTCTACCCTTGATTTTATTGATGACAAGACTCTGTTGATAAGAAATAAAATTTACTCTTTTATTATTTCAAACAGTTATTTTAAAACCTCAGAAAAGTTAAATCACACAAGACCAACACGCTCATTATAAATAAGTCTCATCCACCCCTGAAAGCCTCCTACGTACTTACTACCTTGCTTTAGACTCTCAGTATTATATTGCAAGCCCTGGTAGATTTGAAGGCAATGAAATAGCTTTTCTTAAACAAATATTCTAGGCATCACACCTCACTAAATTGAGACTCACCTTTTAGTCAAGCCTGATTTTAATGCACATTGCACAGCTCCAATCTGGGCTTTTCCTGTAGCCCATTTCAAAAGACATATTTGCTCAGCCTTATCAGTCAGGTGCTCAGTCATGCTTCCTTGTCTCAGGCACCTCAAGGGCAGGAGATAACACAGGCGGGCTTAGGTTTTAATAGCTGGGAATATGTCTATGTGAGGTTCACTGTATTTGCTAGATGTCAGATGCCTGAAAGGACAGTAAAACATTATTGTGGTCCTTGGTGTTTCCAAGTAGCTGGGATGGTGGTTTCACATTTGCAGCACTGTGACTGCACTGTCATGTCAGTCTGGGGACACTTGGGAGTTTGAAAATGGAGTGAGGATTGGTGGTTGTGGGTTGTAGTGGTTGGACATATAGTGGGTTTCCAGGGAATCTATATGCATGCATGGACACTGTATTTCTTTCCTGCTATATTAACTCCAAGGCTGATAGTTCAGATCTATTTTATTCCGTAGCAATTCTTGTGGGTTTTAAAAAAATCCTTTTTTAGAAAAATCTAGAAAAATGCAGAAATATACCAAGAAGAAAAAAATGTAAAATAACCCTAAATTTCATAAATCATAAATACCTGATAGTGATTTTGGCATATTTCTTGTGCGTCTCTTTTTCTGCCTTCACGTAAATACATATTTTAAAAAACAAGCTTTAGTATTGTATTGTTTTTTCCAACTTATTTTTTTTAATTTATTGCAATTAGAATTTTTATGTTACTAGATACCAGCGGAAAACAAATATCTCACATTACATTATCATTATTCAAACTTTCCCTTGCTGATGAACATTTAGCCTGTTTTCATTTTTTCTTATACAAAAATAAACATTCTTGAATATAAATGTATGCTAATAGCTCTGGCAAGTCATATTCCTGTTCTTATTCTTGGCCATCTTCCTTGGGGCTGTGGAGGTGTCAGTGTGCTGTGTGTCCTGATGACAGACTGATGGTTTATTTGTGGCAAGGCTGTTTGGCAGTCACACTGCTTGATGACACTTCATCAATTAATGACTTTAAGTTGCTACAACGTCCTCTGTGCTAAGCACTGTGGGAACCTGCAAAGTGAGGTCAAAGACTACAGCAGTGGTTGGAGAGGTGCCTGGACAGCACCCTCAAGCCCCTTGACTGTGCTTGACCATGACCACTGCTAACACTCTCGGGGGACTTCTCGGGTGCTGTGTGTATAACCACTTCAACCCTCACCCAGCTACGAGCAGCATCATGGCTCTTCCTTCCAGCGAGAGAGTGAAAGCACAGGGAAGGGAACTCATTTTTCTTAAGCTATCACAGCAAGTAAGGGGGAGGGGGGAGCTTGGGTTTAGGGTCAGTGTTTAAAGAGATGGGTTTTCATTGGTTTTTGTAAACTTTAACAACAAACAGGGTTACTGCAAAGCTATTCTGATGTCATGTTCTCCGGTGCTTTGAATGCTAACGAGACTGTCTACCCCAAAAGAAGCAATTTTGGACAGCAGGCTGGATGGACATGTGGGGTGGGTAACTTGGGTTAAGTCGTTATTTCGTTGCTTGTTTTTGTATGGTTCTGGGAATAGAGCTCGGGGCCTCCCATGTGCTCAGCAAGTATTTAGCCACTGGGACATATCTATTCCTCTATTTATATGTCAATTATTTGAAAGTAGAAAAGTCATCCTTCACCAAGAGACAGCTAGGGAAATCATGGAAAAGCAACATCTGAGAAGGAAACTAGTGAGTGACATGGGGAGACGGGTTAGCACACAGAACTGCTTGGTGTGTAAGCATGAGAACTGAGTTCAAATCGCCAGCACATGCGTAAGATTTCTGGGTATGGCTGAAGGAAGGGAGAGATGGGGAATGAGTTGCTGAGGTTTGCTGGCTGCCAGGTCAGCTCCACCTTCAGTGAGAGACCTGTCTTTAGGGAATAAGACAGTGATAGATATAGGCAGGTCACTGAGTGTCCTTTGTCCGCTGTGCACATGCATGCGTGCATGCACCTGCATAAACACGTACACCAATGTGCACACACACACACAGCGCACACACAATTTTTTATAAAGAAAACCAGTAATACTCTATGGGTCTTGTTTTCATTCCTAGCACACTTGTTTGACAAGCTTGTTGGGTGCATGAACAAATGAACGGGCAATACCTCAGGCTCCGGTTCCTATCGAATGACTTTAGATGGAAGTTTGGTGTCAGCCACGGTGGGAATAAACCACAGAACTTGGAAAGCAGTTCTAATTAGGGCTCTTTTTTTTTTTTTTTTTTTTTTTACTAGCACCTAGGCTTAGCGGCTAAGTATTGATGGGCACAGGCTTAGGCTTATGAGAAGAAATTGTGTGAGTCCAGAGAAAGAAAGAAGTGTGTGGTGAGCCCCAACAAGGAGCCGTCTCTCCTCCGCTGCATTCCCTTATTGAGCTGTGCAAAACGGGGGAGGCTTTGCTGAGATAGTGGGGATTCCTAGGCAGCTGGGGCTTGGATGTAGTGGAAGAACCACATGACCTGGGGACAGGACAGAAGAAGGGTCCTGTCAGTGTCTGCCTAGCTCAGCTCTGTTTCCAGTCCAACAGCACGGATAACACCAAAGTTCATCTAATTCTGTTGATGGACACCCGGACACCTGCCTGGGAAGCCCTGGTGGGAAAGGATCCGTTGAATGTAGGGACAAGGAAATAGATGACACTGAAGCTGGAATGAAGTTCACACACCTGGCCCAGCACCCTCCACTCCCACCCCCATACAGATGAAGAAAACAGGCTTCAGAGTGCGGAATGGGTCACCCCAAGATCATGGCCTAGTTAAAAGGACACATCCTTGTCAGACTGCCTGTGTGAAGCAGCTCACTGCATTTCTGGTGTTGACGTTGGACAGGTCACTTAAGCTCCATGTGTTTTTGTCAGGTGTGGAATGAGGATGTGAGAGTTAAGTACTGCACACAGTCATTACACACACACACACACACACACACACACACACACACACACACACACACGCCAGCATCCTAGTAACAGGGCACTACACTGATGTTCTGGTGCATCAGCACCCAGGGCACCCGCACTGGGAAAACACTATAACATTTGATCCCTGCAGTCTGAATACTTTCCTCAAACCCAGATTGTGCAAAGACTTCAGTGAACAATTCGCTGCAGCATTAGCTACCTCATTTTACTTCAACTTCAAAGGACTCTGGGTAAGTAACTGCGAGACCACTCTAAAGGGCACACAACCCCACACGGCCTTTCCCAAAGAATGTTTAAGCAGGCCTGTCCCCCTGTCAGACCTCATGTCTTTTCATGCTGAAGGGAATGCCGTCAGACTACATCTCCAGGCCTGTGCTCTATAACAGCAGCAAAGGTCAGGAGGAGGCAGCCCTGGCCCAAGGCTGAGTCATGAGTCTCAGGGTCCACAAGTGTGGCCAGTGGGGAGATAGGACAGTGGGGCGACAGAGATGCCTTTCTCACCTCTAAAACGGGGACAACAGTACCTATGTCTCAGGATTGCCAGGGGCCGATGTAAGCAGCCTTTGGGAAGCATTTAACATAATATCTAATTCATGGCATAAACATGATGTCATGTTATTTTGTTATTAGTTTTTACACTTTTTACTGTAGTAAAACACATAAAGTGAAATGTCCAATTTTTCCCATTTCAGGTGCAGAACTCAATGGCATTAAGAGCATTCACAGTGTTATTGGTGGCAGCCACCTTTACCCACTGATTGGTCTCGCCCACATGTAATGAAATTTATGTCCATATTTGGGCTTATTAGAAGTGTGGTACCTACCAGGGTAATGTGAACGGCCTTATGCAGTTTCCTGTAATGTAGATGATTCCCACAGTTTGAATTTTTTATACCCCATTGTTCATTTTCCTCTCGCACATTTCTGCTCCTGCTTCATGCCTCCTTGAAGTGCCATAAAGCGTACATTCAGTTTTAACACATGTAAGTGAAGGTCGCCCGTGGGGATCATTTTGAGAGTTCCAAGGTTTTCTGAGCCCTTCCTCCTCTCACAACTAAAATGTGTTTTTTTCTTTTCTTATTATTTGAAAATTGGTACTAAAATGTGTTTTTTTTTTCTCTTTTCTTTTTAAATTATTTGAAAACTTGGTACATGCATACAGCGTGTTTTGATCAAGACCACTCTCATTTTTCCCCCATTCTCACCTAAACCTTTTGAGGTAACTGCAAAGATTTATCTGTCTTAAGAAGCCAGGCTTTGGAACTGTCAGATTAAACACCTCACCCCTCACCCCCACCCCCGGCTGACACAATGTTGACTTTAATAGACTTGCTCCCCAAGGCCTTCAAAGATGCGGAGATGCTCACAGAGAAGCAGCAGAGCTGGGAACTGACCTTCTAATCCTCTTCTTTGTAGCATGAGGTTAGGCCATAAAAACTAGTTTTGAGTGTGAGAACCAGGCTTATACTGTATTTCTGATGCAGGTAGTGACAGGTTATAGCTGTCTATATGGGAGATAGCCATGGCAGTTACAGGGCTTTTTTGGGGGGGGGGGGTTGATGCTATGGCTCACCCTGAACTACCAGTTCCCAAAAGTTGAAATTCTGTCCCTAAGACACCAAATCTAGGATCTCCTCATGATGGCTGCACTCAGATTCCTTCGTTAGTCAGGTCAAAGGTGAGTTTCAGTTGTCAGTCTGTCTCCTGAGTAATTTCCAAGCAGTAGCAGAATTCACTCCTTTAGTCATATATTTCCCACACAGATGGATGTTTCTCCTTGCCTCAGAAGATTTGAAAAAAAAAATTCACAAAAGATACCCAACGGACAGACTTTATTTACTTTTCATTAAAAATCAAATATGTGCTCTGTGACATTTTCAGGAGGTGTGAAATTGGAGACAGAAAGTAAAAAAGAAAAGAAAAGATTAAAGGAACATAAAACTTTCAAAGTGTGGAAATTACTCACCTACGTTAGACATTTATAAACTGATTGGCATCACCCTGGTACATGCCCCACTCTTAACCTCCCCTCAAACCAGGACATGCTTCATGCATATGTGCACTCAGCAGGCATCTACTGGGCCTTTTTCAGCAGTGTTACCCAGGGCTGGTCTCAAGGGAAGAGAAGAAGCTTGTCAGTACACAGGGAGGCATATCCATCCGCACCGAGTCAGGGGAGGGTACTATGCACCATGAACTGTATCTGAGATTTCGGTATCCAGGCATTGGTTGGCAAAACGGAAGTCCAAGAATATGAGAACAGCAGAAATGGAAGGCTCACCACAACCTCCAAGAGGGAAACTCAACCTTGCTAGAGAGAACATGACCACAGCTCACTGAATGCTTGGAAAGATGCTACAATGTTGTGTCAGTAGAAAATTGTGACACACGAAACTAGCCAGACTACCTCCCTGGGGGTGCGGGGGATGGCTGTCAATAGGAAGAGAGCCATGGCACAGGAAAGGGTCCATCGCCAGTCCCCCCTCTGCTGATTCAGCTGGGTTCTTAGCAGGTTTCCTCAGAATCCAGCTGCTATATAGCACCCAGCATCTAGACCTGGCATGAAACATTGCCAGGTTGGTAGCCACGCCCAGCACATCTACACAGCTTCCATATGAACCTGGCAGGTTACGGGGCTGGTGAAATTTCCGTTTGAGAAAGAGTTCCCTCTACTGGCTGATCGAAGCTGGAGCCTGTTGGCTCAGGGTGCCTACAGGTTAAAATGCTTTTAGGAATAAGAAGATAAGCTATTGAAGATAAGAAAACCAGAGCCAGGTTTCAGCTCTTCTTATCTGACTAACCTTCTTAGAGATTTCTCTTTTTACTCAATCAATTTTACTGAGATATCTTTCATAAAATGAAATACATGCACATCTTGTATCTAAGAAGCCACAACCACCATAAAAATCTTCACTCCCAAAGTTCCCTTGGCTTTTTTCTGCAGTCAGTTCCCACCCTTGATTACCTATGGTCTCTAAAGAACCATGGCTTCCCATTCCTTAAATCTGGACTAGTGTCACCCATGTTAGAATTGTAAATAACTGGACAGGTATAGTGTATAATCATGTCTGAATACTGTTGTTGTTGTTGCTTTTCTAAAGTTTATGCATGTTGTATATATTCCTTTTGTTTGTTTGTTTGTTTGTTTGTTTTTGTTTTTTTCAAGACAGGGTTTCTTTGTGTAGCTTTGGCTGTCCTGGACTCACTTTGTAGACCAGGCTGGCCTGGAACTCACAGGATCCGCCTGCTTCTGCCTCCCAAGTGCTGGGATTAAAGGCGTGCGCCACCACGCCCTTTAATCATTTTACCACAGGACTTTCTTCTATTGGATGTATCTTAATTTTGTTGTTGTCGTGGTTCATTGTCAATGATGGATATTTCCAGTTTGGGGCTAGTTTGACTGACGACAACTAGTTTAAATATTTTTTTTTAGAGGCATACATTTTCACTTTTCAAGTGTATGCAGGTGGAGATTTCTGAATAACACTGCAATGTTTCTCTAAGGGAGTGAGAACTTTCAAGATTTTCCACTGGAGCTGGGTACTAATGAAGTGTATGAGGCTTCTGTTTCCCCCGTGTCTTGTCAACACCTGACATTGTCACTCATATAATTTTAGTTAGAAGTTCTTAGAGTCTAAAAAAAAAGCTTTATGTTTTTTTCTTAAATCATGGTTAAAACCTGTAACATACAATGTAACATCCAACCCTTTTAAAGTAGTGTAAGATACATCCACACTGTGGTCTAACACACTTCTAGAGTATCTACTGGAACTGAAGTTCTCTGTCCATTGAGAACAGTAACTTTCTTTGTCTTTGTGCCCTATAGAAATTATAGTTTTCATTTCAAGATACAGATGGCTACATAGTTATAAGAAATAGCATGGCAAGAAGAACATCGTGACGGGTAGATCGGGGCCCAGGAGGGTCTGCTCAAACTATTGCACCAACCAAGGACAAGTAGTAAACATCAAACCCCTACTCTGACCTACCCAATGGACAGGACATTCTCCACAGTTACATGGAGAGCAGGGACTAACTCTGACATGAACTCTGGTGCCCCATATTTGACCACCTCCCCTTCGTGGGGAGGCCTGATGGCACTCAAAGAAAGAATAAGCAGGCTACCAAGATGAGACTTGATAGCCTATGACCATATAGTGGGGGAGGAGGTCCCCCTCGGTCATAGACCTAGGGGAGGGGAATAGGGTGAAAGTGGGAGGGAGGGAGGAATGGGAGGATACAAGTGACGGGATAACAATTGAGTTGTAATCAGAATAAAATAAATAAACAAATAAATACATAAAAGAAATAGTATGGACCCATCCCCTGTGCTCGCTATCCTTCCCACACTCAAGGCCAACCTATCCTTATAACCTACAGGGGATCACAACCTCGTGGGCATTTACAAAATACTCACCTCTCAAAATTCAGTAAAACTAGGTCAGAGAGATCATCACATGACTGCATTCTGAGCCCAGTTCCCAAGGAGACACCAGAAACTGTCTGAGCTGTAATGCTGACCAGTGCTGTAAGCATCACATCTCAAGGTCTGGAGACCCACTGATCCATAGCACTATTGGGTTGATTCTTGGAGCTCCAGACTAAAAATCTCAAATCTGGAATTTCAAATTAGGCAGAGCTGACCACAAAGTGAGACTCAAAGTGAAGGGCAAGGAGATGATTAAAGTCAAGAAGAATTCCCTAGGTCTCTGCCATGAGACTTTCCCAAATGAACATCATCCTTTCAGACTAGCTATCTAGGCAAGAGATTCCACTGAGGGCAAATGAAGCAGCTTTGCACAGCTCCCAGTCTCATCTGTGCAACAACATAAGCACTGTCGGTAGACCCCTCCCCCCCAGATAAGTAATGAGATGAACTAGCTTGAGGTCTCCCTCTTACTGATGTTCACACCTAGTACTACGGCTAAGGAGCACAGCACCACTGTAAAGAGGCAGGGAAGCCAGCTTGAGGGAGGAAGACCCAAATTATCAGTGGAGGGGATGCTAGGCCCATTGGCTGTGGAACGGATGGTAAGGAGAAGAGTCTCCTTTGAGACTGAGGTTGGGAGGGAAGAAGTGAAGACAAGGGCAGACCAAGAACAAGTTTACCAAAATTACGAAAACAAACAAACAACAACAAAAAACACCCCAAAAGAACAACACGAAGTATACTTAGATAAAAAAAGAAAAAATGAATGCGGTGACTCTCCCACCATCTCCTTTAGCGTCTTTGTGGTGATTTAAGTAAAAAGTGGCCCCCCTCCCCATAGGCTCATATATTTTAGTGCTTAATTACCAGGGAGTGGCACTATTTGAGCTGGTTAGATGGGTTAGAAGGCGTGGCCTTGTTGGAAGAAGTGTGTCACTGGGGATGGGCTTTGAGGTTTCAAAAGTCCATTCCACGCCCAGAGTCTTTCTCCTGGCCTGTAGGTCAGGATGTAACTCTTACCTACTGCTTCAGCACCATGTCTACCTGTAATGGAAGTTGTGGTTATGCAAACATGTTTTTGTTTTGATTCCAAGTGTGGGATATGAAACTGCTTTTAACAGCCTCATGAGAGGGCACATGGTGTTTGTCAGCTGGAGACTGCCTCGTGTTGGGGGGGGGTGACTGGAAAACATCCCTGTGTAGATTCTAGGAAGGCATAAATATGATCCTCAAAACAGAGAGAGAGACCGCTTTGCATCCCTTCACATGGTTGGCTCCACATCACTTGGCTTTGCTTCTAGATGCCCCTGGAGAGAAACACTCTGGTGAGAACTCTGAAAAGGCTGCTCTTGGCCCCTGCTGTTTCTGCCACTGCTGCTGGTTCCTGCTGCTGTGTTTGCTGTTGCTTTGCTGGACTGCTGAAATCCTGATGATGAAGAGTGGAATCTCTCCCAAGGAACTGAGTCTAAACAGTTCTACATTCCCTGTCCCTCCTAACCTTCTTCTCTCCTACCTAGAGTCAGTGGGTTGGAAGGGAGGTAGAGGCATTAAGAAACCCTAAATAAAGTAGGCTTACAAAAAACATCGAAGCCGATATCTACCAGTGTGTCACCATTCTCCCTGCTGTATTGATGGCGGACTAAACTTCTGAAATGGTAAGCTAGCCCTCAATTACATGTTTCCTTTTTAAATAAATGTCTTGGTCATGGTGTGTCTTCCACAGGATGACTGTTTTAGGACAGCCTCACACTATTTGGATGGCACAGTTCCTGTGGAGATCATTTGTGATCTGTTGGCCAAGTCAGGGGACCAGCTGGGCGCTCTTTCTGTATCCTCTTCTCCATCTTCAGATGACTACAGAGGCTCCGTGTCTCTCCTTTGCCCCAGTCTCTGAGAGGCTTCTCTGTCTTCCCACTGGGAATGCACCCTGATGTACTTCCAGTCTCTCTCACTGCCCTGGAATCTTGTTTCACAAGGAAGACATTCCCCCCGCCCTCTTGTAGCCTCATCACCTTTCTTTAGAGTCACAAGCATGGTAACTGTCCCCAGCCCCGAAACATATTCCTTCTGTGCAGCTTACTCTTGATTCACCAGCCTCACCCTTCTGAATATCTCCAGAGAGGAGTCTCTAAAACTGATTCTTTTTCCTCGCCATCCTCCTGTCTCCTTCACCTGAGCTCACCGTGGCTCGCCCTCGCTCTTTCTTGACATCACTGACTAACAGTCTTCTGCCCACCATGCCACTCACCTGGTGTTATTTTTTTTTTTCTCCTGGATCTGATCTTGGTTTCACTAGACCCACCACGTGCTCTGCCACGGACACCAGGGCATCCCGAGACTCAGTGCTATTGTCACTTTCTTCCCCTCCTCCTTTTCCGGGGCATCTGTGCAGCCTACTTTGCTTCACAGATTGGATGCCCTTCAGCATTTTACTCTTCGTTGCTACTTTCTGAGTCTTTCTCTTGCTTCAGAGTTAGCTGAGGCCTCTGAGGAGAAAACCTTGGACCTGGTTGGTTGTCCCTTTCTACGGGCACCTGCCTGGCTCACCGCACTTGGTCTTCCATGCCCTTGTCTAATGGTGGGTCATGCAGGGTAAAGGAGAAGGAGGGGCATTACTCTAACTTTAAGCCTTTAAGTACAATGGCCTAAACATTATCGGATGATATTGAACTGTACTATATGCCCTATTGGCTGTTAGGATCCCTCCTTTTGATAAGACTGGTGACATCATGGAGAGTGGCCAAATCCAAACCTGCTCCCTTCCAAAACAATATCTCAGGTAACCCTTCTGGCACCCGACACAGGGACATGTGGCAGCTGGCTGTGAACCAGTTCCCCTAAATGACAGGGACACCTTTAGGAGGCAAGTCTGGGAGTAATTGAGCCGTGATTGGCACTCACTGAACCACTCTGAACTGACAATGAGCAGGCACAGTAGCAAGCGCCTCATCCAAGTGGTGTCTCATTTCTCCGAGGTGACTTTATATCGCTTCACAGGCGCTGGCACACTGCTTCAGGGGTGCCTACTGGGAGTCGCACCTGAGCCTGGTGCCTGACTGCAGCAGACAGCTGCCTAGTTAAGGTGAGTTTTGCAGTTAAATTGTGTTCTGCATGGGAATTGGAAATGATTGCAGAAGGACAAATGCAAATGAGCTTCCAGTTCAAGGCAGGAGTGTGTGGAGACAGCTCTGCCTGTCCTCTCCTTGGTTCCTTTCCAACTGTTGTTTCTGGGGAAACCTAAGGGCCCTTTCCCAAAGAGCTTAGGAGAGGACAGAGCAGCTTTGGTGCAATGGAGAAACCACAGGCCTTGGGGGCTCGGTGGGGAGGTGACACTGGCATTGTGCTTCTAAGCACAGACATCTCAAATGCTTGCATCAGCATTTGTAGGCTGGGGAACCATGGGAAAGGTACTTCATATATTTGATACTTGCTCTTCTCGTCCGTAAGCTATTATTAGTAGTAATGATACCATGTTAAGATCTGAAAGCAAAAGCAGACACAAAATATTAGCCCCAAGCTTGACATGTAAAGAATAAGCTTTCAATCAGGTGGGGGGACATTTTCTCTGTCTCTGGAGGTGGCTTTCATAAAAAGGGAGCAGAGGGAGGGAAGGTGGAGGGAGGGACAGAGGCATCTGGTACCGGATGGGCACTTTGCAGGTGATAGGAGGCTGGCTGTGGGAGAACAGGAAGGGGTGCACTTTGCTTAGCAACAAAAAAGGACACCCCAACTGCGAAGACTCAAACCCTGAGTATGACCGTGACTGCTCTTCCACCCTTCCCTGTGTCCCTGCCTGTAACTGCCACTATTTGGATCTTCAGTATCATTTGGGAAAATGCTCTCATCAACGCAAGGGTGGAATTCAATGCTCCCTAGTGCTCCTTAGAAGCTTGGGCACGTGAGGGTGCCAGGGTGTGAAGCCTTAGATGATGGAAATTATGTTTTTCTAAGTTCGTCTGGGGACACTGTGGTGTCAGCTACACTTCCCAGGCCTAGTGCTATGTACCTGAGGATTTGACACACCATCATAAGAAACATCCTGAGTCCCTCCCTAAAGAGAATGAATGCACCGGCTCTGGAGTCAGGTTCAGACTATTTGACAGGCAGAGTATCTCTGGGTCCAGTGTGCCTAGCTCGCTGCTGGGCTGCCTCATACGACGCTTGGCATCCCAGACTACAGCTGAGTTCCTCATCATCTGTTCACTGGCCACACTGCAGTCGGAAGCAAGGGCTGTTTGTTTTCCCCCCAGAACAAGAATTCTCAGAAAATCGATTCTATCTCATTGACAATGCATGCTAAGTGATTGAAAGGCCATTAAAGCCATTAATGGGGTGCTCTTTAAATAAAATAAGTCCCTAAAAGGGATCTCAGACTTGGCAACATCAGTGGAGCTAACGGTACAAGGGGCCTGCCTGGAGACCCATAAATACACCAGAACAAATACCAGAGAGAAGGAGGGGCATGAAAGGGGGCGGCGGGGGCAGGATTGGGGGGATTTGAAACAGTGAGCAGCTGAGGCAGAGAGGACCAGCCTTGGCAGGCGTGCCTAATTGCTTTGGTTTTATTTTTTTTTGACAGGATTTACAGAACTGAGTGGATGAAGGGGAAGTTTGCATCTTGATTTCAGTTAAATATTTGGCACTGCACCCCACCAAATTTCATGCACAAAATTAATTCAGATTGTCTTGGATGGAAGTGTAGTCACGTGGGTTTGAGGTTGGCTGGCTCTGTCTCTGCCTTCCATGGAAACAAGGGAGGAAGCAGCCTCCTATGGCCAGTCTGGTGAGGCCTCCTTTTGATAATCGGGGGCCTCCCCCATTTTCCATCTCTGAATAATAATAATAATAATAATAATAATAATAATAATAATAATAATAATAATAATAAAATAATAATAACAACAACAACAACATCAACAGAAGCTCTGTGGATAAAGAGCCTGCCAGGCAAGCAGGATGTGAGTTTGATCTTCAGTATCCATGTTAAAAGCTAGGCCGAAGAAAGACAGGGCCCGACTGTGATCTCACGGAGTAGGCAGAGAAGAGAGGGTCTCTGGAGCTTGCTGGATCGGTGAGCTCCAAAGTTAGCTGAGAGATCCTCTCTCAAAAAAGAAAATGGAGGATTAGAGAGATGGCTCTGAAGCTAAGAGCACTCACTGTCCTTACTGAGGACACAGGCCTGGTTTCCAGCATCCGTTTCAAGTGACTTACAACCACCTATAACTCCAGTTCCAGGGCAGCCTGATGCCTCTGGCCTCCGAGGACACCTGCACTCACATCTGCAGACCCACACATAGACACACCATTGAAAAGAAAATAAATCTTACAAAAATAAGGTAGAGAAGTGATTGAGGAAGACACCTGATGTTGACCTCTGGTTTATGTAAACACGCTATATGCATGTATCAATATACACACATACGTGTATGCATGGGGACACACACACACATACACACACACACAATCAGCAGCTAACATAAACTGATCTCACATCCAGGTCCCAACTTTTTCTTATTCAGATGCTTTGTATGTGAAAGCCTTGTGTGCTTCTCTCTCTCTCAGTTGCATTAGCCACTTCAGGGGACCCATGTGAGGAGCAGAGAGAGGATACAGAGTGAGGCCAGTGTCCCACACCCCAAGAGAGGGAGCCCCCTGGGAGCTTCACAAACTCTCAACACCTACAAAATTCTACCACAGAGCAGTTGGACCTGCCCAGGTGGGCCACTGGGCAAGTAGTGCTGCTTCTTCCCGCAGTGTGAGGAGACTGTGCCAGCTGCCACTGGTCCTTCCTGGGGTGGAGGTGGGGTGCGGGGCCAGTTCACTGTTGGAAAGCAAGGGGAATTGTTGAAAATTATTTTTTGGCAAATCTAGATTCTGGAGTCATTAGCCCAGTGGATCCCCACAAAAGTATTACAAAGCACAGACTGGGAAACTGAGGCACGGAGGATCACCCCTGTGAGCGGTGAGACCTGGCTCAGCTCCAAGTTTCCCGTCTCATCCAAGCAAAGGGCATTTGGTGAGTATGAGGCAGTCTTAGAAAAAATGGTCAGTCTGGGGAAGGCGATGGTGTCTCAAAGTTGTGCTTCCCTGTGCGGTCCTCTTGCGCAAAGCTGACCTCATTCTGTCTTTTCATTCTATTGTTTACTCCATGGTCGTGGCCTGGGAGCCAATGACGATGTATCAAGAACAAGACTGAAAAGGTACAATTTCAGTTCTCTAAGGGCTTGGAGCCTGGTGAAGGCACACAAAGGAATGGGTCATTTCTTTCAGAGATGTTTTTATTTAAAAATATCCTGAACCTATTTTCTGGTCGAATGCATGGGCAAATTGTAAGGCATCCGTACAAGGCAATACGACTCAATGGCAGAAAAGAATGAGCCATGATGCACAGGGCAGCACGGGGACGAGGGCACCTCAGTCATATCCTGCCAAGTGGAAGGCGCTGAGTGCCAACACCACGTTAGGTTGTTGTCTTGTTGCTGCCACCAAACACTTTTTGACCAAAGCAACACGCTTGACCCTCAGTCATATTTCTAAATCTCATTGTTTTTTTTGCGCCGGAAGTTTTCAACATATCTAAAATTCAACTGATTTAAAAATTAACAAACCTGCCGTTCTTGAATGAGCCTAGACTTCGTAGTCCCTTCTCTCCATCATGAAAAATCTTGTGGCTGGGCGTCTCGCATGGTAAGCCGTAGTTGGTTTTGCTCTGTCAGCTCCGTGGCTCTGTGCTAATCAAAGGCCGGGCTTTCATCTCACAGACCTGTTAACTGAGCACACGTCCTACGCCAAGTTGTTTTGCCGTGGGCAATGGTTTGCTGCAGGAGGCAGAAGCATGGAGGAGACTGCGTGTTTGGTGCCCCTAGAGCAGGAGACACCAGGACTCAGAGAGCTTAAAGAGCAGCTGAAAGTCACAGGGTGAACACAAGGAGATGATAAACGGAGGCAGAGAATGTTCCAGGCAGGGAGGTTAGGAAGTCGGCTTGGCCTCACACCGGAAGCACCTTTGGTCTCTCACAGGAAGTACCCTCCCCCAAACCACCCTTCGGAGTTCTCACCCTGCTGCCCTCAGTGCTTCACTTAACTGCGTGGCTGGTCTTCCCAGCTCATGTTAATGGTCTTATCAATAGAGGAGCCACTTTGATTCCTGGAGATGGCTAGAGGTATCAGGAAACGTAAAGGGGGCAGACACCGGCCAGTGTTGGGCAAGGCTGTGAAAGGTATGGGGTGGGCTCTTTAAATGAAGTGGAAGGCTTGTATGTCCTGTCCTGCGTCCTACCTCCGCCCCCCCCCCCCCGGCCCCCCCTCTCCCGCCCCCTTTCCCTGGAAAGATGGCGCCAGTCTCCGCCTTGAAATGCAGAGTGAACAGACGATCAATAGCTCCTTACTTCTGGCCAGGGTGTGGGTAACGGCTAGGCCATTAGCACACTGTTGGGCTCTTTCCACCGACATGTGTTTCCCTGAAGCTGCTACAGCGTTTCCGAGGCACTTGGCTTCCTCTCCGGCCTAGCTTTGCACTGCCTCCGGGAGGAAGGACTCCAGCTCCGTCTGCTTATGAAGAAGGTAATGCATGTCAAATTGCCTTGGCTCACCCAGGCAATTGTGCACCTTTAAAAGGTGCAGGGAAATGTCTCTCTGTGGTCAGATTGGCCCATCACACACATCTGTTCTCTTGACCAAACTCCAGCAATCTGCCCTCTCTTTGATACAGACTCCAGAACCTGCTCCTGGCTGGAGTCCCAGGCCCGGGCAGGAGATTTTGTACAAAGCCAGTAGACTAGAGATCTGGCTGTCCCCAGGCACTGAGCTCAGCAGTCAAAGGAGTCAACGTTCGTGGGTCCTCACAGAATAAGGCTATCCCCAAGAAACCTTCCAGGAATTCTGAAGAGACTCAAGGGAGTAGAAAGGGAAGGCAGAGGATTTGTGTGTAGAAAAAGCATCCCTGGCACTTCTGGAGAATGCTCAGAGGGAGCTGTAGTCGGGATCCCCACAGTTTCTGGAAGGTGATCTCACAGGGCTGGGCTTCCTTCTCCTCGGCTCTCCCTCTTTCTTCCTCTTTCTTTTATTGTTATTATTTTTTTCGGCTTACACTTCTTGCCCCTCTCTCTTTGGTGACCTGTCCTCTTACTCTCCCCCTGTCAACTATAGAAAAACACGCACTTGCAAACAACCCTCTCACATGGAGATACAAGGTTGTGAAGGCTTCAATCTGGCCACGCCCCACAGACCACCTCAGAGATTCTTTTTCCATCATTCAAAGCCGCTGTCTTGGGATAATAATTCACTGAATACAACTTACCCACCTAACTTATACAAATCAGTTTGCCTTTGTATAGTCACAGAGATGTGCAGTCATCACTTTTCTAGAATGTTTTGATTACCACTGCTCCTGTCAAAGAAGCCCCCATACCTTTTAGCAATTAATCCCCGCTCTCCAACTCCTCACATTCTCCTCATGCCTAGGCAAACACTCACCTGCTTTCCAGCACTATAGATGTACCCACTTTTGACCATTTGTATAAAAAAAATCACTTGTTATAATCTACTTTCATCCATGCCATATTACTTACCAGAACTTTACTCCTTTTTATTGCCAACTCATATTACATTGGATGAATACACCAGATTTTATTTATGTATCCATTTGCTATTGAATCCAATGGTACTTTTGATAACCATAGAAATGCATGCAAGAAAAGTGAGCTTCACCTCATTTCTAAGTGACTTCACAATGACGTTAACATATTGGCTTTATTGACACACGGCTTTTTTTTTTATGTACACACTAGTTCCATTTCTCATGGTAAGTGAATAGCTCTGCAGATTATTTCTAGACTGGCCTCTTGGAGACTTACAATCATAGAACAATGTCCCTAGGATGCAGCCAACCCATAGTCATAGAGGAAAGGTTGCTTCTGTTGATGTATCTGTAGAACTGAGGCCAGAGTTAAGAAAAGTGAGTTTGCAGGAGGATGTTCAACCTGGGAAGACAGAAGGTCTTCCAAGGCTCCATGCTGTGGTATTTATATGGACTTGAAATTCTAAATGCCTCCTGGAGACCAAATGGTTCATTCCCTGAGGGCAGATAATGACATAATACATCTAATGGGCTCGCCAAGTGTTGTGACGGCCCATCGTACGTTTGCTGTGAATATAACTGTCATTTCTCTTCTTGTGCCTATATTCTTGAGTATCTCTAGTTTACCAGTTTCCAGGTTCAGATCCACTTGTCTGCATGTTTACATTCCACCAAGGAGCTCTCTCTCTCCCACAGAGACGACACCACAGTGGAAAGGGGTCCATGGAGTCTAGTAGGCCAGAAAAGAGATTTTGCCCTAAGACAGAGCAATTTCCCACAGAGCCATGGCAGCTGACTCTAGAGCTGGAGCCAGTGTCCCAGAGTGAACACTTTGAAAGCACAGTAACACGTTGTCCTTTATTCTTTTGAGTTATATTAATCCCAATGTTTTATTTAGCTCCAAAGCCAATTATTATAAAGATGAACAAGAGGATCTTAGAGAGAGAGAGAGAGAGGAGGGGCGGGGGGAAGGATCTTATCAAAAGTGTTTAGGTCAAGGAGGAATGTGCGTTTAGAAAAGATATAAAATAGTACATGGAAAAACAAAGTAGTGAACACCCAAAATGCCTATAGGAGCAGATAGGACCAGTTGGTGGGTGAAAAGATTGGGAGCTCAGCTGCATTCTATCATTGTGTGCTGCTGTTAGCTACGAACAAAAGAAAGACAACATAAATAACACAAAATACACTTGAATAACCCTTTGATAAAAAATAAAACTACAAGTCAAATTATATAACTAGAAACCAAGTGAAAGGGTGTAGCCATATGAGACAATGTGACAGAGTAAAGGCTACACGTAATAGAAGGAAGAGCCTCGAATGCCTGGAGTAAGGCTCAACACTTGCTTTCTCTGCAGAAGGTGACAGCTTGGATGACTCATGGACTTTTCTACAGATTATCTTCTGTTTTGTTTCATTTACTTCTTTAAAAACCTAAGAACCATTTTCAGTCCTGAGTTGCACAATAGCCATTTGTGATTCTAATTTGGCCTGTGCACGAAATTTTGGCTTCTCCCATTATTAAAAAGAACCAGAAAAAAAAAAAAAATACACATATCAAGAAATTAGAAAAATGGTGTGTAAATACTAACACAAGTGAAACACTAAGGGGGAATTGATTATTAAAGGCAAAGGCTGAAATATGTGGCATTGGAAACAAACAAAATGAGAAAAAAGAATAAATACATTTAAAAAATTGGTTCTTAAGATGCATAAAACAGAACAGCCTCAGTAAACACTGAAAATACATGGGGACAGAGGAGTGGGGGGACTGGAAAGATGGCTCAGAGGCTAAGAGCACTGGCTGCTCTTCCAAAGGTCCTGAGTTCAATTCCCAGCAAACACATCATGGCTCACAACCATCTGTAATGAGATCTGGTGTCCTCTTCTGGCCTGTAGGCATACAAGCACGTAGAATACTGTATAAATTATAAATAAGTAAATCAGAGAGAGAGAGAGAGAGAGAGAGAGAGAGAGAGAGAGAGAGAGAGAGAGAGAGAGAGAGAGAGAGAGAGAGAAGAAAGAAAATACATCCAGGAAGAAATGAAAAATTGAGTAGGACCTAAGATTTACCACTGAAAAAGGCAGAGAACAAGTAATTCCACTATTTAAAAAACACAGTAGTAAGTGTCTGAGAATTCTATACAATGTATTTCATCATTACCCTCTTAGATCCACCCTCCTCCCTCACACACATTCAACTTCATGTTCTCCCCCCGACAGGGTTTCTCTGTGTAGCCTTGGCTGTGCTGGACTCACATTGTAGACCAGGCTGGCCTCGAACTCACAGAGATCCATGGGTCTCTGGCTCTATGACTACTGAGATTACAGGTGTGTACCACCACACCCAGCTCTTTCTATAATGTACATTAAAAAAGAAAGAAAGAAAGAAAGAAAGAAAGAAAGAAAGAAAAATTGCTTTAAGTAACAGAAAAAAATGGAAAGTTCTAGAGATATTCCCCCCACCTTGGAAAGTTAAAAGCTGGAAGCTCTAGAATAGGAGCCACAAGTAGGTTTTGTCTTGGGTGCCAGCTTGCCTGAGTGTGTGCTGGGTACTGGAGCTCAGAAAGAGCTGATGAGGTAAGCTGACATCTAGTGGGTGAACACTGGGACCCAGTTTGCTATTCCTAACTCCTAACGTGAAATATGAAATCAAATGGGTCTAATGAGCCATTCCCACAAATAGAGACACGAATCACTGTATGCTAACTCTCACACTTCCGAACAATTTGTTTGAGACACTTTTCAAATTCAGTAAAATATGTAGTCCTCTAACAGCGATTTCATAGCAGTACAAAAGCCAGGTCTAACCTGCTCACTGCTAAGAAGCCAGTGAGCCAGAGGAACGGGAGGCTTCAGGAGCCAGTGCTATCAAGGGGCATGCCCTAGTCTGATGTCCATGTTGGGAAGGTCAACATCGTTGTCCCTGATACCTTTGTTGCTTTGCAGTTAAACAGAATTCTTCTGGTTCCCTTGATCTGATGATGACCCCAGCTCTGTCTTCTAGCACTCTGAATGCAAAAGCAAACTTGAGGTCATGTCTTCAAGGCCCCACGGGGCAGCTGTCCTAGGGCCCGTGGCTTCCAACCTTGTCTACACTAGTGGCTTTTGTGCCTGTCGCAGTTATCTTGGAGGTAGAAAGCAGGGGGAAATGAAAAGGGCCTGCCTCTGCCACTAGTAAATCTTCACTATTATAAAAAGAGGGAAGTGTGGCTTTCCTAGCCACCTTTATGATGAAGCAAAAATAAAATGGGAAGGAAGAACAAGAGAAATGATCACTCAAGCGAGTGCCCTCAAACCCAGCACGTGTTTACTTAAGCAAGTCTACAAACATAACCCTGGGTGTCCGTTAAATCAGCAGGCATGTCAGTTGGCACTTCTGCTTACAGACCATTTTATAGTCATGCGTCAGTCATAGCCATAAAAGCCACTTGCCCTCTGCCTCTCAACCAATCAGGACCCAGGCAAGAGGAAGCAAGGCTGGGGTTGGCCAGCTTTCTCCGGACTTTCCACAGCCTGATTTATCAAGACTGCCAACGAAAGTTCCCTCCCATGGGTTAGGAAGGCCCCTTTGCTTGCCTTGTCCTCCTAAAGAGAGCAATGAATGAATTGATGCCCCAAGAAGGGAAGAGAGAGCACGCATTGGCCGTGTCCATGATACCTACTGCTGCGGGAACCGTCCAGACAGACTGCCTCGAAGGTGCTGCTGCAGGCTCACGCCGCAGCAGCCGTTAATTCTCATGCCCCGAGCAGACTGGATTCAAAGTAGGTATCAGCGGCTGAGCCACCTGCAGGTGACCTTGATGTGCCCTGGATTCCCCTTTCAACTCCTCCCTGTCACCACATTATTGATACAGAGGCTGCCAAACCCTGGGTACCTTGGCGTTGTAAATGATGCCCCTCAAAATTCTTCCCAGATATCTTTGCCTCTGGGGTCCTTCACAACTATGGTCCTTCCTTTACACTTAACCATTTCTTAACTCTTAAGACATCTCTTGACTCATGAGGACCACTAAGCAGCAGTTATCACCACCCCAGTGGGCACTGGGACAGTCCCAACCTGACCCTCCCCAATTCCATCCCTGCCTGGACATTCAGCGTGTTGCCGACCTCTCCAGTCATAACAGGCTGGGGTCAATTTTCCAGCGGCAGCTTGGAAATCATAGTGCAAAATGTATATTAATACAGAAATATATTGTGAAACTGTCCTTAAACAAACAAATGAGCCACTTTAAAATATTACCGCTATAAATGACCATGACAGTAGCACAGGCACATATAATAAAAAATAACCGCTGAAGAGAATCTGCTGAATTACTGTAGTAATAAACCAGATGTGATTATTATCATTTAACACGGTCATTGAATACCATGAATCCCTGAAGCCATTAAAATATTTATGATTAAACATTTGCTATTCCTTATAACAGAACATATAGTTAGGTACTAAAAAACAGTTAAAGTATTACTTCAGCTAATCTGAGCCAGCTCAGTT
This sequence comes from Acomys russatus, assembly GCF_903995435.1. Lineage (NCBI taxonomy): Eukaryota > Metazoa > Chordata > Mammalia > Rodentia > Muridae > Acomys > Acomys russatus. The sequence goes on along the minus strand of NC_067146.1, from coordinate 70,657,801 downwards.
ACGGAGGTCAACCAACACTGGTGGTAGTTTTCAGAGGAGAGACAAATGGCGGCCTCGCTGTGTCTTGACATGCGTGGGCACAATGCTGCTGTGATGATGTCCTCCGACGGCACATGACGGGTCTTTGACTTCATGCTGCTAAGGGGAGAGCCTGCTCCCATCCTAGATGTTCAGGGATGCAGGTGGCCAGCCTCAGGGTGGCTGGTCCTTCTCCTTAGATCGGTGCAGCTGGAGAGAGGCTTTGAGAGCCTTGCTTGCATCTGTCGCACTTGTCTTAAGCTTCTTCCAGCAGGAATCTTCACCAGGGAAGCTCTGCTTGGCCAGTTCCAGCCTGTTGGGTTAAGAAAGCACTCAAGAGAGTAGCCTGCAGGCACACAGTGGGAGGTGGGGCGGAAACATCGTCACTAACTTTAAGGGTCTCTTTCTCGCTCTCTTCCCTCTCCCCTGCTCTCTGCTGTGGCCCCCATTGGACCCTTCACCATTGCTTTTTTTTTTTTTTTAGTTTAAATTACTCTAAGGTGTGGTTTGCTGTCCTGAGAGAGGTGATCAGTTTCTTTACATTTTAGTGAGACTTCCCTGCACACTGTGCCTGTCTTCCTTGGAGTCTGACTATACTTCGTACCCATTTCTGTGGAGGATTGGTCAGGGGCTGTCGCTGAGAAGGAAATCTACTCAACCATTGAGCACCCTGCCCTGCTGATAACCCAGGCATGGACTACCTCTGTTAGGAAGAAGAGCTGGGTGAGCCTTCTTCGCCATAATCACTTGATGTTTTAACTATGCTCTTCATAAAGACAAGAATTGATGATGTCTCTTTTAAAATGGGTAACAACAGCAACCGCTTTTCCTTATGCCTGTCGAGGCAGATATTTCCCAAAATATCCAGTGCCTGAGACTCTGAAAAATAATATGAAAAGAAAGAAATAGTTTTAGGAAGAGAGCTGGAATTGACTGCCAAATCTGATTGCAACCGACAGTATGATATTTGATGTGTCATGTAACTCCACATGGCCTCGCGACTTGCGAAAGTGTCAGTTTTCTCACACAACCATGGCAGTTGTATAGATTAGTGTGATGTATATAAAACATTTGTCTCTGCTGCCATATGGATAATAAGTGTTTAATAAACATTAATTTATTAAATGATGAATGAATGGTGAACATACTCACTGTTTCCACAGCACCATGCTAACAGCTCCCAGCATAAGCGGTCACCTATCGGGAGCTCATTTCGTTCCCAGCATGCCCCGCTCGAGAGTCTCATATGGTTTTGGCAGTGCAACACAGCTCTCGTTTTATTCCTGTAGGTCTGCCTGGTTCTTCTTGTGGCTCCACATCTGTTAAGTAAGTTGGGCAGGGGTCTGGTATGTGATCAGGGGTGCTCATAAAGCCTCGAAGAGGAATTCAAAAGAGTTTCTAAGAGTCCTGCCTCTCCAGTCAACTCGAATGAACTACTGGGTCACTCGAGCCTGTTTGCCATCAATCAGTCATTAGATCAGCAACTAACTATGCACTGATGGCAGGGTTCTCCTGAGTAAAACAATGTCTGTCATCACTAGGGACCCTGAAAAGGTGGTTCCACTTGGTCTTCTAACTTGTCAGCTCAAGTTCAACTAAGAGATACGGTTATTCTCAGACTAGCTTGTGTGAGTATTTAAACACTGTTTGTATCAGGCCCTGGTTCTCTTTGTTTCTAGAAGCCATTTTGGAGAGCCTTGTTATCCACACCATGTTGGCCCAGACACTGTACTTCATGGCAGTAATGCTTAGTCTCAGAAGGGCGGGCTCATTGAGTCGTACACGGAGCCAGTTTCTGCTGCAAGAATATGTCTTTAGGGGCTGGAGAGATGGCTTAGTGGTTAAGAGCACTGTCTGCTCTTCCAGAGGTCCTGAGTTCAATTCCCAGCAACCACATGGTGGCTTATGACCATCTATAATGGGATTTGATGCCCTCTTCTGTTATACATGCAAATAGAACACTCATATAAATAAATAAATAAATATTTAAAAAAGAATATGCTTTTAATGTTTCTATGAGAAATATATAGCCCAATGTGCAAATCTTTATCTAAAACATTTCTTGAGTGTTAACATTGAAATGTTGTTACTTTCTGTTCACGGGCAAGGCCATTCTGAGGGCAAAGCACTTCTGCTGAAGAAATCCAGGCGCTGGCTGGAAAGGTGAGTCCCTTGGAGAGTGGGTCCTGCCGAACTTGTCTGTTTTCGCTTCTGCTCTAGATGTCCTAGTTTTTGATACAGACTCAATTAATTGCTGGTGATTTTTTTTTTTTTTTAAAGCAAGAGAGAGCCTATCAACTTTAGCTCATTTATTCTTATGTTTAGTGTTTAGAAGACATTGTTATTTAATTATCGCCATGAAAAAAGAAAGCATTAGAGCCACGGGACGGAGTTTGCATCTTCTTGCTGTTGAAATGCTATGGTGTAACTGATATTAATTCCTTTAAGGATTCAAGATGGAACTTAGCAAGTATGACAATAATTGCTTGCCTGATTATTTTTTAACCAAGTCTTTATGTCACCAGCAGTGCAAAGTCCTTGTTATGTATTAACTTCTTTAGACGTCCAGGACCCCCGGGAAGCAGACATTATGGCACCCCATATTTAGTTACTTTTCTCACTGATGTGATTAAATGCTTAGCTATTGCAACGTGAGGGAGGAGGCTTTATTTGGGCTCATGTGCAGGGGCATCATGGTTGGTGGTGGGGCGGGGGTGCATGGCAGCGGGAGTTCTTGTGACTCTGACAGTTTGAGCTTGCTCACCACACAAGGGTGGATCAGGAAGAAGGCACTGGAAAGGAAGTGGGGCCAGGCTGTAAAGCTTAAGGCCTACACCTCCTGTGATGCACTCCCTTCAGTTAGGCCCACCTCCCAAAGGCTCCACGGTTCCCTAACTAGTGTTACCAGGTGGGTACCAAGCAGGTATGAACCTGTGGGGGGACTATTTCCTTTTCAGATCATAAGGAATCATTGGTCCTCCAGCTTTGACTGGCCACATGCTGGAGTCACTGGCCTGTGCCGCTACACCCTTCTCCGACATCCCTGCTCTGCTCTATCACCTACATATACCCACTTCAAGAGAATCCTCCTGGCATCTCCTGCTACTGTATCTACCACACACTTATTTTAAGCCCTTGTGTTTCTCTCTGCCTGGCTGACTCAGTGCAAGCCAGGCGCTTTGCCTGTACTACCCGCTACCTGCACAGTGGCTGGCATACAAAAAGTCACCCGATCAGTTAGTTAGTTGAAAGGATGACCAGACCAAGGAAACTTTGTAGAGAGGAGTAACTCCTTTGAAGTCACCAGGTAGGAAATAGGCTCAAGACTGTAGCACTGGCTGCTAGACCCTCAGGTGGAAGTTCTCCCAAGCCGTGTAAGAATTTCTCTTGTTAATCAGTGTAGAGAGAAAACCCTATGGTGGAAGGAGCCTCGCTCTCACGCAGACTGTGGGCAAAGCCCCCAAAGCATTGCTCTGCAACTCGGGAGTCTGGCTTTGAGACCGGCAGTGGAGAGGCATGGAGTGGGGGAGATGATGCAGAACAGAGGGGGGAGCCTGGGGGGCGGGGGCAGGTGGAGATGTTGTGTAGAAATTCTTTTCTTAAATGAAAAGCCCAAATAAAGTAAATAAATGAAAACATAAATCACGGTGTCTTCTCCAGGCTCCTGGCTGCAGGAAAACAAATTAGAGAGGGCTTGAGTGAAAGGCGTATTGAAGAGGCTTGTCTTGAATTAAGTGGTTATATGTTTTCAAAGCACTTTGTTGGGTTCTATAAAAATAGCAAATAAAAAAGGTAATAATATCCCCTGGCCCTTCGAGGCAATGCCAGTGATAAAGTAAGCTTGGGGGCATGGGCGGGGGGAATTTAAGTGTCTCAGCTTCAGTAGGGGGAAGGAAAGCATTCGCTTTAGAAGTGTTTGCATCCCTCCCTAAATAATTCATGAAAAGGTGCTATACATCCAAACAGACATCATGTGTCTTTCTTACAACACCCACTTTCCTCCTAAAACGGCCCCAAATGAAATTGAAGGGCATAACTTGAAGTTTTTATTCTTGCGACAGCCCACCTCAAGGATCTGCTTTGGGGCTTTCAACTACTTATAATTTGAGGCATGTTTTTATAATCTCTTTATTCATAGTTTGGAAATTGTTAATAAAGATAATTACAGCCAGCATCCATCCACTGCGGGATGCCTTGCAACTTCTTCTTGACCTGCTGTGTTATTAATTTAAAAATAAGAATCAGCTGGAGAACTTGCTTGCTTTTTGCAGATGTTCAGACGGCAGGGAGATGAGCCTTTTCAGAACAGTCAGAGGAGAAAATAGCGCTGGGAAAGTTAGCAGGGACTAGAAGACCTTTCTCCTTGTTGAGAAAGGTTCAGGTCTTTTTGTTTGTAAGTGGCAGGTGGGCCGTACAATTCCAGCGTAATTTCAGAAAGCCATCTCCTGAACATAATAAACATGTCTGCAATAATAGGATTCAGAAAATAGCAAAATGCATTCCAGACGCCCTTTGATTGTGCATATAGAACAGAGAATTTAGCTATAATTGGCTATAACACAGTTATGGACGGCAAATGACACACCATGGAGTTGGGTGATGTGCAATTCTGATTAGAGACGGTGTGTTTCAGACAAATGCCACAAATAAAACAGTGGCAGGTACATGGTGACACAGCAATTCACCCCCCCTCCCTCCCTCCCTTTCTTCCTTTCTGTTTAATGAAATCATAAATTAGACCAGAAAACTTATTCTATTATTTTTCAACTGATCAATTGTCAGCCAATACACCATTTTCTTCAGAGGCTACAACTGTATGAGAGAGGGAAGCAGGAGCCCACGGAGAATTGACTTTTGCGGAACTAGATGTAATTTGAATCAAGAATTATAATGGGAAATAAACCATTACAATAAACAAGGAAACATGTATACAATTACTTTCATAGTGTAATTTTATTCACTCTAGTTGAGAAAATAAAGAGATAATACTGACCGTAGCACCTGGGTATTTAATGCAAACTGTAAAATCTATTATATTAAACAAAGTCAAAAGCAATGTGAAAGATCTTGAATCTATTCAAGGCATGCACCTCATTATAGACTTAGCAAATTAAAACACAAATAGGATTAGAAAAGAATAATGTAACAATCTCCCACCAGGTCCCTAGAGCATTAAGTCATAAATTGGGTTTGCATTAAATTGTGCCTGCAGTATTGAATTCAGGGAAAGAGCTGCGGGCTGGAGATAAACCACGCTGGCCTACTCACCGACTTTGGCAAAGCTGTGTGTTCTCTGAGACGTGTAGTAAATTTGTTAGACTAAAACAGCTCCAAAGAAAGAAATGGAGCACTCTGTATCTCAATTTAAAAATGCCGTGCCATGTGGGGCCTACCTGGATAGGAACAGAACCCATTCGTGAGTGGGAGCTGTGCTTGCTATGTGTGGAGACATTTCACTCCTTGCCCTGTGTAATACCAGGCACATTTAAAGCAAAACAAATGAAACTGCTCAACGTACTTCCTAATGGATTTTGCTTGCTTTTTGATTGTTGGGGTCTGTGTGGCCTGAAAGAAAAGAAAGCATGTTGGGTTTGTAGAGTCTCCAGATGAATGGCCCCTTTAATTCTTCAGCTAATTCTGGCTGGCCCATAGAAAAATGGAGAAGGCACTTTAAAAAAGCAAATAAATACTCTTAAAGCAATTTTTAAAGTGACTCTCACGTTCAGAAATACCCCTCCTTGAAGTGTTCCTCTTCTTATGATGTGCTGTGTGGGTTTGCTTTCTTGCCCTGTGTGTAAGAGGGGCAGGGGCAGGATGGAAGAATCTGCCCTGCGTTTTCTATGTTATCCTTGGGAGAAGCCTCAGCCCTTGGGTTAATCTCTCTGTTGCCTGCAAATGGGTTGACAAACTATGCAGAAAGCTGCTGCCTCTTGGCCCTCAAGTCTTAAGACCGTTTTCAGGTATGAAATACAATCGATTTTCTCTTCCTTGGCTTCTTAAGGCTATAATGAGAACTAAAGGAAATCCATGTAAAAAGGCCTGGGAGATACTAGTTTAAAAAATACTAGTCCATTAGGGGCTGGAAAGATGGCTTAGTGGTTAAAAAAAATACTAGTCCAATGCAGAGCAGTCAGCTATGACCACACAAATAACAAAGCAGACACAGCAGTTGATGATGATGATGATGATGATATTTACATATATGCACTTATATATTTGTGCATACATATATGCACTTATATATATAATGGGGGTGAGTTGGGGGGGTTGGAGGAAGGGCACCTGGAAGAGTAAAGGGAAGGAGGTGTTATAATTATATTTGAATTAAAAACATAGAATTTAAAAAATACTAGTCTTCCTGCTTTCACTTAACATTTGCAAAGTGCTGAGAGCAAGCGCAGGCCACTGTGCTGGGTGTGCTGGCATCCTCTGGCTCCAAAGAAGCACATGGGGCCATAACGATGGGGGGTGGGGTAGAGGAGGGGCGGTAGCCACCTCCTCCCTGCCTCCTGGCTTTCCCCCACTGAGCTCTGGGCTCCTACCTCTCTGTTCCCGGCCTTTGCAGCTGGCTGGCCTGGCCTCCAGGTGATAGGTTTCTGCATCACGCTTAGTAGAAGACAGTCTGTTCAAAACTGCACTCTCTATTTTCAAAAGCTTATTTGAAAGTCTAAATGGCTCCCATTTTGGCTTTAGTGAGACAAATATGGGCTAAAACACGCGGTGCCCCTTGAGTGTGATGGATACATAAGGCCCGCTGGAATTTCCATAGCCAAAGTCTGGCTTCTCACAGTGGCAATTTTTCTGCCATGTTATTTATGTGGCGGTTTTACTTCTAATTATGGCTCATCATGGCTGTTAGTGCTGAGCAGTAAGAGACCAAACTGCATTGTGCTGCCATTTAACTTCAGCCCATAAAATGGGTGATAAAGCTGAGGGATTGAAAACCAAACCAACCCCCTGAAAAAAAAAAAAGCATAACTTTCTGTGACAGGCTCACATCCATTTCTGCCAGTCTGAGGCTGGACACTTCCTCGGAGGAGATGCATGGCTGGGCTGGTGATGCCTGGGGCCCTGCAGCCTCAGATTTCTGTGGGGCTCTCCTGTTGTAGACAAAACAACCCAGACCCCACCCACCCACCCACCCACCCAGTAGTTAACACCTGCCAGGCTTTGTCAGCACCAACCTATTGTGTTGTTTGCCAGCTAACGAAAGCAAGTAGATGTTGTGTGAAAAATAAAGGACCTTTTGTTGCCAGTTTCAACTGCTAACTTTTTGCTGTTAAGAAGAATGCCACTTGGGGTGTGTGTGTGTGTGTGTGTGTGTGTGTGTGTGTGTGTGTGTGTGTGTGTGTTTAAACAAAGAAGATAAATTGCTGGGATGAGAATGAGTTGGCCATAACCTGATTAAAGCCATAGAGCTGGCTCCTAGGAGAACCACAGAGGGCTTAATGACTGGGTTGTTGTTCTTAATATGTCTAATGTTGACTCTTAAAGAAATCAAGAAAAATGTTAAGAGGTTGCTGGTATTTTACCATGGCAGTAAGCTCTTATACGACAGGAAGAAAAAAGAAAACCCCTTTCTGTGGCTGGGACACAGAGTGTCCACCCGTGTAAGCTGATTTGCCCAAATGCTATTAGGAGGCCTTTTAAGTCTACAGTCTGCCTCCTTTGCCGCCGGAGCACCGGGATTGGGGAGAGGACCGGTTTGGCTTTGCTAAAGCCTTGATGGGTAAAACATCCATGAAGTGCCACTTCTCTTCCTCTTCAGTCCTTGGCCCCTGCTGCATAGTTCTGTCAATGTGACACAAACCAGGGTCACCTGCTAAGAGGGACTCTCAGCCGATGGAATCGCCTTCATGAGAACAGCCAGTGGGCATTGCTGTGGGGGCATTTTCTTGATTGATATTGATGAGAGAGGACCCAGCCTATGTGGGTGATACAACCTCCCCACTCCCCAGCACATGGTGGTCCCTGAGTGCTGTAGGAAGACAAGCCATCCCTTGCAAGGCAGCAAGTGGCATTTCTCCATGACCTCTGCTCCAGTCGCTGCCTCCAGGTTCCTGCCCTGACGTCCCTTCATGATGGACTGCAAGCTGTAAACCCTTTCCTCTCCCAGCTACCTCTGCCTCAGTGTCTCTCACAGCAGCAGAAAGCAACGAGAAGCAACCTGCTTTTCTTTTTCTCCAGAGCACTACAGGAGCTCAGTCACGTGTCTGCTGGGGTCTACCATCAGTAGCGTTCAGCCGGTAGCCTGTGAGCCATGAGCTTCCAGGACAGCTTTGAATGCACACCACAGTGTCATGTCACAATGTCAAAAGACCAGGCCATGGTATTCTGGCCTGTTAGATTATCAGGGAGAGAGCATAGCTTGTTGGTGAGCTCTGGAGGGCTCGTTGTGGGTGAGGCAGCGACTCGTCCCTCCGCTCTCTCAGCATGAGCTCTGTGTTGCATGGCTGTGGGAGTGTGGGTGTATATGTTCATGTAAAAGTTATTCACAAGCAGTGATGCGTGTTCCCGTCACTCTAGAAAATGCTCAGGTCGGACCGTTGCGTTTCGCATGCTGCTGCCAGTGTGGCGTCACTGTGGAGCTTACGGGTCTCCACATCATGACAGCCCCAGTGACATTCAGCTGATGCCTTCTGAAACTTTAAACTGGGCGGCTGAATCCCAACTAATCATTCTTTCTTTAAACCAGCAACGTAAGTGGTTTCAGATATTTTCCTTTCAATTCCACAGAGGCTGCAGAGATGACGTAGGGGTTAAGAGCACCTGGTGTTCTTGCAGAAGATGTGGATTCAGTTCCCATCACCCACATAGCTGTTCACAGCTGTTTGTAACTCCAGTTCCAGGAGGTCTGGTGCCCTTTTCTAGCTCCAGAGAAAGACTGAAAGGCACGTGGTATATATGCATAGAGATAGGCAAAACACGCATATGCATAGACCAAGATAAGTCAATCTTCTTAAAAGTACATCCTGAGACCCCATTGCGGGAGAGGCCGGCTCACATCCTTAAGACCGCTGGTCTGGTTACTAGTTTATCCCCAGCTTTGCATTGGCCTGGTTCTCAAACCCATGCCCTCCCATCCTGTGTTTCTAAGTAAGCACTCTGCCTCCATGTTTCCGTAAACAATAAGCACTGTAGAATCTTTGCTTGGCGGAGCCTAGATCTGATAGAAACAGGCAGTTGACATTTTCCCAAGCCCGGAGACGCAGCTGGCAGGCGCTCAGCCAAGTCGCCTTCCGCCTCCTGTGGCTGAGGTGGATGGGGATGGAATCAGGGTTCTTCTGTTTCCCAGTCTTGTCTCCTCTTTCTGTCAAACACCAGCCTTTGGATACAGTTCTTGCCAAGCCCAGCAGACAGGAGAGACCCCGGGAGACACAGAGAAGCTATAGGGGTGGGAAGAGGGTGGGACTGATGGGAGAGATCCACCTCCTCCTGTGGTCTCCAGGTCTCTCCCTTCCCCCAACTGCCTCACTTGGGAGCCACATTATCACACTGTCCCCCGACCCAGTGACGGCAGACAGATGAAATGAGAGGAGAAGAAATAAAACCACAGCCACACTCTTTCCTGGGCCTTGGTATAAGAATGACAACAGTACATAAAAGATGGGAAAGGAAGTTGGAACTAATGTGTTTTCTCTCAGAAAATATTTGCAATAAATTTAGCAGCAGCTTTTTTTTTTTGGTATTAAAAATATGTTATCTAAATTATTTCATTTAAAAAATTTTTAAACTTTGAGAGTTAGCATATATCGTGATGGGATTTCTGGAGCTTTCATCCATACAACATTATAATGTGTTCTTTCTCATTCCCCACAGTGACTACCATCCACCATGTCCCCTTCTCCCCCCTAGTTGATCACCTCGTTTCTCTCAGTCAGTCCCCTTTATGGGTTACCTTCCTGTCTGCAGTGATAAAACACCATGACCAAAAGCAACTGAAGGAAGAAAGAGGGCTATCTTTGGCTTATGATTCCTGAGGAATAGAGTCCATCATGAGCAGGAGGCTGGCTGGACACATTTTCACCCACTCAGGAATCAGAAAGAAAGAACAGGAAGTAGGACAAAGTGATAAAACCTTAGCCCCACCCTGCCAGTGACATACTTCCTCCTTCTGCAAGGCTCCACCTCATAACCCTCCCTCAAAAGTGTCACCAAATGGGGACCAAGTGTTCAAATGCCCGGACTTAAGGGACACATTTCTCATTCAGGCCAGCACAGCTCCCTTCATGCCACACTCATTCCTTTGGCCTCTGTTTCCCATTGCCCTTCTGTTTGTGTATGGGTGTGCAGACTGTGTGTATGTGTACTGTGTGTTCAGTGTGTGTGTGTGTGTGTGTGTGTGTGTGTGTGTGTGTGTGTGTACGCTTGTGTGTAGAGACAAAGAGATCAATTCTTCTGTCACTTTATACCTTATATTTTGAGAAGGTCTCTCAGTGAACCCAGAGCTGATTAATTCTGCTAAGGGCTGGCCAGTGTAAAGGAAAACAAAACAAAACAAAACAAAACACAAGCAAACCCATCAAACCTCAGCATCCTTGCTTACTGCTCTCCATTTTTTCAATCCTTTATTCATAAGGAAGATGGGAAAGTTTACAATTTTGTCAGTTCCACTCACTTGTACATTTTTACCTAAAACAATGCAGTGAACGGCATTTGTGCCTACCCAGGGTTTCATGCAGCTGGATAAATGTTAGTATTAATTAAATGTGTTTAATAGATGGTGTGCATCCATCCTGTTGCGGTCTGTACCTGTTTTTCTACCACCACCAGCACCTCTTCCCTTACCCTTTCCATCTGCACCCTCGCTACTGAGCAGAGGAAAGCACCCGACAAGGGCACAGGCGAGGCAAGGGCTGGTGCTGTGATAAAGACCCTGGTGTACTGAGAAGCCCAGAACGGCTGTTCTTCCTCGACTGGCACGGGGAAGGGCAGAGCAGGCTAGCTTCCATTCCTAAGCTCCCTCTCCCAGGTTTCCTCAGATGCTCCTGAGGCAGCTGATGTGTCTACAACAGCAGTTAGAAAGAGGACTCATACCTGATCAAGGCCAAGGGAGATGCCTCAGCTGGCTTCCCCAGCGTTGCTCTCAGAATCAGTCTCCCAGGGTATCATGGGCTCTGTGTGCATACCAACCCCCCAAGAGGGCTGCCGGAGCTTGCTTTGTATAATATTGGTCAAAATCTTCTATATTTGCTTAGGATTTGCTTTCTTTTTTTTTTTTTTCTTTTTTGGTTTTTCAAGACAGGGTTTCTCTGTGTAACCTTGGCTGTCCTGGACTCATTTTGTAGACCAGGCTAATCTCAAACTTACAGAGATCCTCCTGTCTCTGTCTCCCGAGTGCTAGGATTAAAGGCGTGCACCACCACGCATGACTAGGATTTGCTTCTTTAGTTTTGTTGTTGTTTTTCTTTCTTGTGTGTTGGTTTTAAGAATTGAACTCTATTTTCAAACTATCTTTGGGCCTCTACAAAAGAGAAGAATCATGGGAGAAGATAGGAGGGAAGATTCCGAAGAGGAGTAGATTTGATGCTAGTGGTTTTCTGATGGCATCTGAGGAAAAGAAAATCTGGAAAATCTCCTATGAACAGCATAGAGCCTACTTTCTGATACAACCACACGTGCAGCTTCCAGAACAGCCATAGCAGCTGCTGGGACAAACCCAAAAGGGAGTTTTCCCTGGGCTCTTGTTTGAGTGTTGGCTGAGCAGTTGAAGAAAGCCTTTGAATACCCTCTAGGAAAAAGGCACAAGACAGGGCATGGAACGTGGATCTTCCTGAGAGGATGCAGAACTAAAATTACTCACATCGACCCAAAATTTAGTCACTTATTAATTTACATAGCATCATTTAAAAAAAAATAACTGCTTTACACATATTTTTCCTGTATCAAAAGGATCACATGCTCCATGTAGGAAATTTATAAAATATGGAAAACAGAGCATGAGATTTGTAATCCTATCATTCATTTAAGCACGCTAATATATTAGTGTCCTATCCCTAAGTTTTGTCTGTGTATAGGTACACCTGTCTCTTTTACAAAGACAAAAACTACTATATGGTCATTTAGATATTTAATAACGTGCCATGGATAGTCCCCATTGAATGAACTGTCTCAGTGACGTCACTTCAAATGACTGTAGAAGGATCCGACAGAACGCAACTCCTGCCATCTTAATTGGAACCACTTTTTTTCCTGCCCCGTCACCCCAGACCCCCCTTGAGCAGAGTTGTGAGGCTAGATGCACATACTGACCCCTGGAATGCTCTGCTTTCTAACTGAGCTTTATCCATACTAACGGCTTTTGAGACAGGCCGGATGCACTCTGAAGCCCATCTTTAATTTAACATCTAAAGCGCTTCCCCCGGGGATTTGGGATGCAGAGACCTTGACGCATCCTAACACACATTTTGCTCATGAGCTGTCAATAGATGACACATATACAATCTTGAGTGGCTCTACCTTTTTCTTTGGTTCCATGGTCTCCTCTGCCTTGGTGGCTAGATCTTACACACTGTTTTTCCCTCCCTGAATCAACTAGTAACAGTGTGTTGACACCAATGCTATAGATCACATTGGGAAGATGCCAGGTGTTTGGATTTCTAATGTCTTACTTTCTAAAACAACTGTTTCTTAGGCATCTTCCATGATCTTGAGGAGGAGGGGGCAGCCCATGCAAAGCCAGCAGGCCTAAGAAGTCTGAATGCCTTGTCCAGTGATCTGTGTGCATAATCTATCCATGGACTTTCCTAGGTAGGAAGGGATTGGCTTGAGGGACCCACCATTTTTGAAGAGCATTTTCTGGATTACTTAGCAAAGTGGGGGCAGTCCTTTGTGTCTGTCCCCAGGTCCTGCAGCCCCAGGCTGAGTTGAAAATAGAGTGAAGAGTATCGAGGTCCCCGTGGAGGGAGGTAGAGAGTAGGCAGCATTTCTCCAGCTGTGCTTTTCCATGCAGGGGTCTGCAAAGAGACTGGTACACATTGGCACACTCTGGTGCAAAACTGCATGCATTTGTTTAAGTTGAGTTCATTGCTCTCCAAAACGCGGGTGGCATTGGGAGGTTGCTCCCCTCCTCTCTGGCTCTTTGAAGTAGTTGAACGGTCTTATAATTTAGGCAGTAAGATTGGCATTTCCTCCAGTGGCCACACAAGCTTTTTACCTCCCAGTCCACCAAGACCTGACTATGCGGGGGCTGGAGAGATGGCTCAGCGGTTAAGAGCACCGACTGCTCTTTCAGAAGACCTGAGTTCAATTCTCGGCAACTACATGGTGGCTCACAACCATCTATAATGTGATCTGACGTGCACTGTATACATAATAAATAAATAAATCTTAAAAAAAAAAAAGACCTGACTATGCATCAGAACCCTTAGTCAATTCAGACATATGGGAATAAATAATATACGCAACATTTAGTATGACACACAGCAGAGATTAGGAGGAGAAAAACACCCAGAGGATATTGCCTTCACCCCACGTTGGCCTCAGACTCACTGTGTTGCTGAGAATCCTCTTGCCTCCACTTCCTGAGTGCTGAGATTACAGGTGTGTGCTACCATGTTCACCAGGTGCTGGGGCTGGAACCCGAGATATTGTGCATGCTAGGCAAGCAATCCACCAGCTGAGATGCAGCCCTAGCCCAGGAAAATACTTTTTAAAGACTCAGATAAGGAAGATGGTTCATCACAGCGTGGTATTCTAGCACACACAACTGAACTGCACCCAAACATGTCTTAATGCATTTGCATACACCCAGCAAGTCTACTCTTATGTACACATAGATAGACTGAGCACTTGGTCAGTAAATGTCTGAATTTATTGTGGTTCCATTCCAGCACTATTTTTTTTCTCTCAAGGACTTCAAGATTTTTTCCCCCTAGAAGATCTAGATCTTCAATTCCAAAGGACATACTTTTGGGAAAATACTCCACTGAAGACATGTCACAGTAACTTTTATTATTCATTAGTGTGTTTTAAAGCAGCCCTGAAAAGAAATGCTTTTTGCTAAAGTAAAAACACATCCGTTTCTATGATCTAATTGTACAATTGGCTAGAATTTCTATCTATCAGTTCAAAGGGAAACTTGGTTTCAGTGAATTTGTTTTTAATAAAAATGTGTTATCTATGATAAATATATTTCACTTTGTTCAAATAGATTTGATTGGGAAAACATATTGAGCAGAAGTCCTGGTAAAGCTTAATTTCATTGCTTGGAGAAAACGTATTGAATGCTGCTTTGAATTAAATTCTATTTGTTTTAATAAAAGTGTATTGGCCTGAGTGTACATATATTTGTTTTAGTGGCAGTACATTGGATCCAATAAAACTATATTGGCTTCACTGCTTGTGTCTCCTGCTCAGTGAAAATGGATTGAGTGGGAAAATGAAGTAGGCAGGAAGCAGCCAGCTTGAGGTCTCCGTTTGGTGAGTCTCCAAAGAAACCGGAGGGAGTCGGTTTCCTGCAGACTCCATATCAAAATATGCTTTTAAGTATAAACACCTTTCACTATCAAGGGTTTGGGTGTGATGCCCAAGTTGCCACCACAAAGAGGCAAGTTTCTGAAGTGTTCTATTCCAGGGCAAGTTATGGCTGCCCAGGGCACCAGAGTAGGAAATCCTACAACAGCCGAAGCAGACTTGTCAGCATCCCCTAAGCCTCATACCAGCCTCATTGGTTCCAATCAGATGCTGTCTCCCAAGCATTCCTAAAATCCCTCAAATGAACAGAAAAGGGACCATGAATTCTCCCCAAGGAAGGCCTGGCCCATCAACCTTGAAATGGGTCTGACTTTGAACTGATGACACAGGGGGAGGAACTGAAGCAAGTGTTACCCTGAGGCACATCTCTGAGTGCTTTGCCTTCCTAAGCACGGCCTCTCTTCAGCGAGGCACCGCCACCTGGAAAATGGCAGTCTGTGTAGAGTGTGCCACATGCATCACGAGGCTTCATGTGGCTCCCAGGTGCCACATGGATGTGCTTTAAATAGCACCCTGACCCCCAAAGATAGACTCAGAATAACAGGATTCACAATCAGACTGCTGGCGTTCCCACGCCGTGCCTCGCTGTTGGGAATCTGTGTGTGCTGATTGTTTTTCTTTCCTGAAGATGAACTGGATCTGACTTTTCTTCACAGTTTCATTTAAACTTGATGAGACATAAATGCAAACGCCACTTTCATTAACACCTTTGCTCTAACATAATGTGCTAACAAGCTCTCAACTTCAACCTCTCTTCTAATAATGCTAATTCTCAAGGCACCTCATTACCATGGAACCCCAAAGGGCTTTGGATGTATTTTCTTTACTTTTTGAGCGTTCAAATTCTTGTAAGACCCTACAAGGATACACGGGTGGAACTTACTTATGGGCACTTTTTCCTCTGTGAAAATATTCCCAGTTATCTTCTGGAAGTCAAGAAGGAAACTTTTTTTTTTTTTTGACAAAGACATTTTCTGGATTGTCCTTGGAGATGTGAGGTTGTGATCCCACCCCCCATCCCCCCACCCCAGGGGACAACAAATGGGTCACGTGGCCAGAGTGTAGCACTTGTAAACTATACAGATGTCACATAGATGTGTGAGGTGGTTTCAGGAAGTCACAGGCTAAGGGAGCATCTTGTGGTGTTTGCTGTCCCTTTCTGAGAGAAGTGTGGGTCCAGGCTGGCCTCGGCCTTGCTGTGGAACTGAGCATGCTCTCAAGCTACGGAGTCCATGCTTCTGCTTCCCAAGGGTGCACCACCCACACGTAACTCGATGTTAAATAACTTCCCACGGTGGTTAGCCTGGTCCAGCCATGGAAATCTGGGAGTGACTGGAATGGGTGTCACAGCATTGTTGCACCCTAGGGGCAAGAGAGCCTGGGTAAAGTTATACGGCAACATACATTTACAGATCACTTCCCAGCCTCACTGGCTGCAAGAAGCATTGCGTCTGTCCTGCAAGAGGTGTGGCACAGGAAGACATAGTGGGCTGGCTGCTTAAACCCCAAGGCAAAGAATGGAGTTGGGGGTGATGGAGGTGGCATCTGATGCTCTGTGCATCGGGGGGGGGGGGAGGAGTTTCCCAGTGGTACACAGTTCACAAGTGGCCCAAGAAAGATGCAAACCCAGCTCTGTCTCTCTTGAAAGACAGTGGCTTACTCACTGAGCTGTACTGCCCTGGTCCTGCCCAGGAAGCTGGCATGACTTCAAGATTTTGAAACCATGTTTGTGTGGGTATGGGGCAGGGGGATTCAGTGAGCCAGGCCTTGGGACCAAGAGTACAGGCAGGAGGATGGGAGGAAGGTGCTATGTCCCATAAGCACCAACTATAGGAATGGCCAGGGTCTTCGGTTCATCTTGGGCTTAGCCGTATAATAGTATCTAAGTATGTGTCAGATCCTCACATGACTAGGGGTGATGAGGTAATGAAGAAATTATGGGCACATGGACACAGAACAGCTGGGATCAGACAGACAGTCTGGGCTCTCAGATGGAGAAACCACAGCACCCCGGAAGCTCAGCATGTTTATTTTGTACAGGGGAAGTGGGGCTATTGCATACAGCTGGACAAGGAGGCAGGCTTTGTGGTATCTAGCTGAACTAGCGGATGGGGTTAGCCAACCTCAGTAGGAGCAGCCTCTGCAGGAGAGCAATCTTCCAGCTATAAACAAACACCCAGGGAGACAAAGGCATGGTGAATATTTTCTGCATACACTGTCAACATTCCCACACAGACAGAGGAATCTTTTGCCATTGTTCTGAGCCTCATCCAGGCAAGGCTTTGCCAATGGCTACGACATTGGGTTCCTTGACGTGCCGGTGGCCATATCAACAACGCACATTCACTCAGGATCTCACTCTCAACGTGTCCCATGGTGGATCTTTGATTAATAGCCAGTCTCAAGTTACCTCCCGATCAGGTACTCCTGGCTTATTTTTTTGGGAGCTGGGGTCTCCAAGCTTACACCAGCTCCACCAGCCCCTTGCTGACCAGTTAGCTCCTTTTATAGCCTCCTCGGTGGTGCTCGCCAGCGCTTGCTGCTTTGTGCAGTAAGTTATGACTACTTGGTGCTATGAAATCAAACAGCAATCCTCACAGCTATTTTGATTCTATTTAATGAAGTGGTGGCGACATCTGAATGTCACAGCAGCCGAGAGGCGGACAGGTTGCTATGGCTGCCAAGAGGAGAAGGATCCGTGTTATTCCCTGGGCTAACATCTCATATGACAGTCCTGCAGTTATCAGGGTTCTGTGTCAGTACATGGCTGCTGCCAGGCTCACTCTTGACAGGGAGAGGCTGCAGGCCTGTCAACGGCCCTTTGGCTGATACAGTGGGACAGCCAGGGTGGAGATGATGTCTACGGTGCTGTGAAGACAGAGAAAGAAATATTTTATTAGAATACAGCACACAGCTCACAGCCACTACCATTCAAGAGCTCGAACACTGTGCTGACTGCCAAGAGCCAATGGTGTGTGTGTGTGTGTGTGTGTGTGTGTGCGCGCGCGCGCGCGCGGGCGCGGGCGTGTGTTCATCAGACACTGATGGGGGAAAAAACCTTTGGTTTCTCCTTTCTTTACCGCACACAAAGGAAAGAATGATTCTGGCAAGATATCAGGCAGCAAACATGGAGGAAAGAAGCCAGCCTGGTCCTCAATCAATTATGCGAGAGTATTACCAAATCAATGAATTCACAGCGTGAGTGCTTGCGGCAGATGGACGAACACTTGTCGGCTATCTGGAGCCGCAAGAATCAGATTTATTTTCAGAGCTTATTTGTCTCATTTCTCCTGCCTGGTGCTGGAAGGCAGAGCATGCAGCTGTGATTTTTCAAGTGCAAGAGATCTCCAACTATTTTATAGCATGTGAGATTGGGCTTCTCAAGCTAAACTCTCTAGGACTTCTGGCTTTTCGCTCCTTAGAATGAGGACAAAAGGTCCCCTCTCCTCTCTTCTCTCTCTCTCTCTCTCCGTCTTTTACCCTCTAACTCCTGAAGATCTTAATAAGGGAAGAATGAAATGGGATTGATTGGCCTTTCAGACCTGGTCAGAGATCAGGAGTATTGGTATCACTACAAGAGAAGAGGAAGTGTCCTTCTTAGATACAGCCTACGTTTTAGGCTAGCTACCAGTCAGCTTCCTGTTACTATAACAAAATACCAGGCAGAATCAACTTATAAATAGAGAAGGTTTACTTTAAATCACAGCTTCAGAGGTTCCAATGCACAAATGAGTGGTGTCATTGCTTTGAGACAGTGGTGGGACTGCAGCCTTGGGAACATGTTAGTGAGCTTATTAATCTCGTGGATGGGAACAAAGGAGAAGTAAAGAGGAGCTGGCTAGAGCCCCCTTTAAAGGCACACCCTCGCCTTTCTCTAGGCCATGCTTCTTAAAGCTCCCATTATTGCCCACTGAGACCAAGCTGGGAACCAACTTCTCATCTTAGGCCTGTGGGGGCACATTTGTGATCTGCAAATGATCTCCGTACAACCTAGCAATGACGCCGTGGTCATTGGGTAGTGCCATGAGCCCTTCCTGCCACCAAAGAGGCTAGAATCCTTAGTTGGGAAAGAAGTTGACACGAGCCCCCCCCCCCCATTTTTGGCTCTTATGGGAAAACAGTTTCCAGGGGGGCTGGAAATATCACAATCATCTTCAGGTTTTTCTTTGTCAGAGGAGTCATGGTTCTCATATGAGGTACTGGACAAAGTGAGAGTCCCTGCATGGTCTTTGTGCCCAAAGGGAAGTTAACCAACAGGCTGACCCAATGCCCAGCCTCCTGGTGTTATGTGTGTGACTAAGGTGCTTAATGAGCGACTTCTGAGCTCTTTGGGAAAGAGTGAGTGAGTTACAAGAGTCCCGGGGTGGCGGCTGCTGGCTGAAGCTGAAGCCATGTGTCTCGATGTGTTCATTCACCCTTGTGGCCATCCAGATAGATGTTCAGTCAGCTGGCTTGCAAGTGTTGAGGTCTTCATCGCTACTCCACCATTGACCAATTAAATTAGATGTTCTGGGTGATTCTATTATCCATTCAAGGTGAGTCTCTGAGCCAGGTACCGAGGATAAAACGGCCCATAAAACTTCATCCCTGACTTCATGGTTCAGGGTGTGACAAGTGCCACGGTAGAAGTAAGCTCAAGTGATTCCTCAGCCTAGACATAGCAAGGAGATAGAGCCCTCACTGTGACTGGTTGGAGAAGCTGACACTGAGCTGACTGCGGTGATGTAGCAAGGTTTGTGAGTCACAGCTCCACAGGATGGAGACAGTAACCTGGGCAAAGTCCTAAAAACTCTGCCGGGAGCAACGATAGCCTGTGTGCACACTGCAGGTCAGAGGGAGGTGTGGCTCATGCAATGAGAGGTGAGCTGGGCCTCGCAGCCCATGCTGGATGTGATGGCCATACAGTGGACTCCATCAGAGATCAGCTCTATCTGTAGGAAAGTCCTATGAGGGAACTACCCAGGCCAGCCTGCAGCTTCAAGCCAGCAGCTGAAGAGGAGAAAGGATGGGAGGGGCTCTGAGCAGTTACAGACTAAACCAACCAACTGAAGGGTGGATTTGCTATTATTAGTGCTGAGACCTGACCCTTTGTGGGGTAAAGGGAGGCATAAATAGGAATGCTTTCTCGAGGAAAAAAAAAAAAAGCCATGAAATTCACACTGGGTTGTTTTGGGCAAGCAAGTTCTAGAAATTGAATGCCTAAATTTGAAATGGAAAAAAAAAAAAACTGAGATAACTATCCATCTAACTGTGGTTCTTATGTTGGAATCTTTTTTTCTTCTTCTTCTCCTTCAGAGTGATGATGTGTGGTAAGTTCTGCAGCACAGAGCTGAGGAGACAGCCCAGCCTCTGGGTTCAGAGGGGTCTGCACTGGAATCCTTTCTGTGCCTCACCTTTCTGTCCATCAGATTCTTCATCTGAAAAATAGGATGGCAACCACACTCCACACCCAGGGGGCACCACAGAACAGGAATAAACCCAGGTACATGTATAAACAGCTGGGAACAGAGTCCAACACATAGGAGCCTTAGGAAGGGCAGGAGGGATGAAAGGGCAAAAGACCAACACCAAATGACTCAGAAGAAACTTGATGTCCCTGAGTGGCCCCAGATGCCTCTGATTTGTTTCTCTTCTGGCATGATGTGGCAAGTCTTGACTCTTTGTTTTGCAGCAAATAGGGCAGGCTTGTGTGAGCTGAGCAACTTCCACAGCACCCGAACCTCTGTGCGGAAGCCGAGGAACTTTGGTTTTTTACTCCAGGTTGCTGAGCCAAACCTGACTTGCGAAATGACCGGCCTCTGCTGTGGCGAGAGAGGCAGGGGAGAATTTGGCTTCCTCGCGCTTATGATATCTCCAGTAACCCGTCAGGCACGGAGCTGAAGGATGTGTTCTGCGCTCCCCTTTCCCCTTTAATGTGCCATTAAATCAAATACTCTATTAGCAGAATTAGTTCATTCAGTGTCTGCAACGGAACATCCCGTGAATTGTGCGATGTCTCTCGCAAATGGCCCTGCACTCTGGGGTCTACTTGAGCAGTTTATATCCTGTGGAGGAGGGCCGAGCTGCCCGAGGATCCCACTGCCTTCCTCTAAGTGAAATATTATGGCTTCCACAAAGGATAATTATTTGGATCATCTTGCCATGTGCAAACCCGGTGAATTCCAAACACTGTGGATCAGGCTCTGGCCCAAGGCCTGCTGTCCTCACACCTGCAGCCCTGGACCTGTCTTGGCCGTAGGCTCCCAAATGTCTTGGCTTCTCTGCTCTCTGTATTAGGTCCAGTTCTGAGGCTGAGGCCAATATATATAATATACATGTATATGTACATATATATATATATACACATTTACACACACACACACACACACACACACACACACACACACACACACACACGCACGCACACACACATAATTGTTGAGATTTAAAACAAGGAGAAATCTCCTCCCTTACTTATGGCAGGGCTGCAGGCAAAGACCCAGTTAGTTCTATTCTCACTCACCCAAACTATGGGAAAGTGGGCAGTAACATCCGCTGTGACTCTGTCATGGTAATCTCACCTTCTGGAAATTAGCAAGGACCTCATGTATGTAAAGTCACATGCTGAGCGCCAGTGTGAGTGCCAAGACTCTGCTTGCTGCTGGGGCTCGCAGGCCACCTCTCCTCCATGCCCAGGTACATTCAGTACAGTGTGTTCTCTTCTCCGAGAGTCAGTGGATTGGCGAACAGTCGCTTTTGCACGAGGTGAGTCTTAAGCTGATGTGCTGGCAAATATTTAACCTTTGCTGCAGAGAGGAGCGTGGTTGGCAGTGCTTGTCAATTTCCATGGTGTAAATACTGTCACTGTGACTGGCATTATTGAATGCAAAGTTGGAAAGAAACGTTTGTTAACATCCATGATATACCATAGTTCTTTGAATGTGACCTTAAGAGAAGTACTTAATAGTAAAATCCAATAAAATGATTAGAAATTTTAGATGGCCAACACTTTTAAAAATATAATAATGAGTGTGTTTAACAATAAGGATGTTCGCAACATCCTCCAAAGTTAGCAATCGGGTCTCACAGGCTAACAGAACCCGGGCCTCACACACCACTCGGTTAAAGTCTATAACTTGCAATTTCTCCATTATGACCCAATTACAATCCAATAATGCACATGGATCTGCAGCAGGATTCCACAGGGTGGGTTAGGGACCCTGGTACCCTCTGCCTTGAATCTTCATCGCCCTCAGGGGATCTCAGAGGCATTACTCACTTCTAGCCAAGGAGATGATTTCAATTTACCAGGCTTGGCCACATTCCAAGGGCTAAGATTCTGTCAGGTGGCCAACTCTAAATTCAAGGGAAGGTAGGAAAGTATATCTTAGCTGTGTGCCCGAGAAGGAAAGGCAATGAGGTCTGTGGGCATCTTGTCCCTCTCCACCCCAGCATATCTAAGACTCACGTCTTTACTGGCTGATACCAAGAAGTAGGTAGTTGGCTTATTAAATATGGCAGGGTGCAGCGATAATATTTTTTGGGGGGTGTTTGCTATGTCCCCCTTTGCTCCTAAATATCTATTCAGGTTTTCTGCCTCACTTCAGACCATTTAGTTCCGGAGTAAAAGACACAAGGACCTTTGAGATTTATAAAAGCTTTGAGGCAGATATTTTGCTATTTCCCAAATATACATCCCAAGTTACATGCCATAATTGTCCTTGCCTGGGCTGCTGCTGTTCCATCAGGCCAGGCCTCATGGTCACGTGCTCATGGTCCCCACTGTCCCATGGCGCCTTCCTTCTCTCAGGCTTCTCTCCTCCTCCTCTTCCTCTCTCTCTCCCGCCTTGTGGTCCCCACCTGAGACCCCAACCCTGAGAATCTAACGTCTGCCTGCTTCTCTTCTGCCGAACTATGGGCTTTCAGCAACTTTATTTAACCAGCCAGAGAGTATTGGTGAGCGAAGTTTACACAACATCACTTGGCGTAGGTGAGAATGTGTTTCTCTGGGCTGTAACCAGACCTTGGGAGCTACTATTTAACAACTGAATGCATAGCACCAGACCAACCCCCAACATCAGGGTTATGGGGTATAAACATCAAAATTAATTGCTATGAAGCCATCAATCAATAAGTATAATTCCACCCACAGTAAGAACTGATTGGAATGGTGTCTACCATTATTCAGATATGGAAGCGATGCCTGCCTATGCACACTACCTGGCTTTTCTAAGCTCATGGATTCACTCTTCCTGCTGTCTACCCAGCCACACATCCAATAAACCTTTATTCCAGTTCTCTGTTAGCTTCCAGGGGTATGTATGGTGATGCTTTCGGGAAGCGGAGTCAGAGAGGTCAAGGTACATACTCTAGTCAGAGAGAGAGAGAAGAGCTGAGCATCTGAGGAGTTAAAGAGCTTCCAGAGGAGTGGGCGTTTGCTGTGGCTCTGGATGGATGGGGACATTAGAGTCTCTAGGGCTAGAAGAGAAGTGGCAGGTCTTACAGGAGGATGGCTTGCATAAGGCAAGAAGCTCATCGAGGAAAGAAACAGGGCTGGAAACAGAAGAGATTCCATCAAATTTTATAGGACTCTCCCTGGACGACAGGAAAGTGCATAATGTATCCTAGATCCATGCTTCTCAGAGTAGGGAACATGCAGCTTGGTGGGAGGTAGAGATATAGGAACGACACACCCCATCCACGTCCTCCCTTGATGCTAAGCAACTAGAAATGGCGTTTGAGAAGTCCCAGAGGAGGGTCTTCCCAGCGCAGTGGATCAACAATGGCTTGTGTCAGAAGTCCCCGTGGTCAGTGTAATGGGACACTCTGATCGGCCCTTATGAAGTCACAAGGTGAATCTATCTCTTGGCCTCAGTGGTAGGCATCTACCCACAGCCCAGGGGATAAGGGTGGAAAAGGGAAGTTCCGTATAGGAAATCCAGGCCCAGGACTGGAGATGGAGCAATGGCTGCCAGGAGGCCCCAGAAGCCGTTGGCCACCATGGAAAGGAGCAGGTAGACGGTTGTTCCAAAAGCCTCCATTTGCACTTGAGAGTGAACTGGGTGTGAAAGAGGCAATAGCCACTTTACTTTGGTGTTTAGGTTTTTGAATCAATGGGAGAACCCCGCCCCCCCCCCCAAAGGGCTTGCTTTTGCTAAATAGGGCCAGGTGGTAAGCTGAGGGTGGCCAACTCTCACCTGCAGTCTGATATGTGAACGAATGGCCCTCTTGCTTCCTCTCAGGCTCTTGGCCCTGGGTGGCGTCTGGGCAGAGCTGGTGGTTTCACTGTGGTTGCTATGTGACCATGCCAAGTCATGAACCCACAGAGCTGAGCCAGGAAAGCTCTGCCTCAAAGCAGATAAGCCAGGCTGGTAACATAAACACCCCTATAGCTCACATCCTGCCTGACAAATGGCCTGGAACCACAGAGCTTGGAGCAGCCCCTGCTGTGGTGTGCTTTGGGAAGAGGCCCTTAGCAGAGCTGTCACTGCCCACAGACCCCGAGCCACTGGGACAGGCATGATTTACACTAGCCCTGTATGGCAGGTGCCATAGGAAGACGCAAGGCTTGGAAGTCACAACTACCGTGTTACAGTGCCAGCTTTCCATTCCTCACCTGTGTGTCTGGGGCAAATGGGCTTCGGCCCTCAAACCTTAGCTCTTTTGCTGTAGATGATAATGTTTCTCCTTCAGGACTGTGAAGACACGACAAGATAATCTGGGCGAAGCATCTGGAATGAGGGATGGCTGGAAGCTGGTGCTCAGGAAAGCCAAGCAGCTCCATAGGAAGAGGCTGACCCCCAAGCTGTTTAGTATGGAGCTGGGGGGGGGGGGAACGTAGGCTCAGGTTCTTCCTACGCAGGATTTCATTGAACCCCCATATCCACCTGAGGCAAGTCCTCATGCTGTCTTTGCCTTACTGCTGAAGAGAGATGGGAGCAAGGCTAGGGGGTTTGTAGGTGGTGAGCAGAGATCTGGGAGGCAAAGCTGTGCAGTCAGGGCCTGAAAAGGCTGAAGGAAAATGGCTTCCTCACAGCGACCAAGGAGCTGGTGAGCTCTGGGAAACAGAGCAGCTGATATCCTTGCCCAGCAATGTCCTGGGCCAACCCCCCCCCCCCGGCCCCCATCAAATCTGGTCATGAATTGCTGCAAGGGTTCAGCTGTCCCAGGCTGAGTGGTGCACGGGAGGAGTATAAACTGTGGACGGCGTCCATTATGGACTTAAAGCCACTGTCCTGGTTTAGAGCCTTCATCTTTCAGAATAAAGGCGCTGCTGTGCATGCCTCCAAACCCTGAAGCAAACAGAATAGCTCCATCAGAAAGGCTGTGTTAAAAAACAGCGTTGTAAAAATGTCCAATGGGAAAAGCTTCCTAGTGCTAACCCCCGCCCCAACCTTCCTCTCCTCCCACCTCACATCAGTAGTCCTGAATACACTCTACAAAGTACTGAGGACCAAGCGAGGAGAATGCTGGCCGATTGTCCTCTGTGGGAGCACTGGATTTGTTCTGAGAAACCCCTCCTACATGCCTTAGCTGGGTAAGGAGCCTTTAGGGAGCGCCATCGTGAAGACTATCAGGTTTGACCATGCCCTGATGTCCAGTAATCCCCTTGCTGCCCCAAGAGGCAAAGCCGAGGGGACAGCAAATCCATGCCACCAAGGACCAGCCTGGCAGTTTCTTGCCGTTGTAGCAATAAACTGCTACATGGGCTGAACTAAAACATTGTAACAACAACAGCAATTAACATTTATGTAGCATGTACAGTGGCTCTAGGAAAATATTCTTTTAAGGTCACGATGCACCTTTATCACTACGTTGTCACAGTCTCCAGCAATACCTGCTAACGTTTATTGAATAATTACAATGGTTAGTTTAGACACGTTGTCCCATTAATCTTCAAAACTTTACCACCATGCTTTCAGGCAGGCACTTTTCAGGCTCCCGTCGCACAGATATTGAAGCAGGTTTACACAGCTTGAGGCTGAGCTCTGTGGGGTTGGAGTTCTAGGCCTACAGCTGCTGTCTCTTGGAGAAGCTCAGGGCAGTGGCCATTCTTCTGGTTTTCTTTTGCTGGTTTTTGTTTTTTGAGACAGGGTTTCCTGTGTAGCCCTGGCTATGTGTCCCGTGAGTCTTTCCCCTTTCACCCCCATGCCCGTACCTGCCTGTTCGCATAGCATGTGGGTGTCAAAAGTGGAACCCACATTGTCAGACTCTCCGCTTGGCTCCATGCTTGGAGTTTGCAAACTTCCCCAACACTTATGGCATACTCCCTGCAGGCCTCAGTTTCCCTTTTAGGAACTCACTTGAGTCTTGAGCTCCTGTAAGAAGATCCATTTTACACTGGGCATGGTGGCACACGCCTTTAATCCCAGCACTCGGGAGGCAGAGGCAGGTGGATCGCTGTGAGTTCGAGGCCAGCCTGGTCTACAAAGCGAATCCAGGACAGCCAAGGGTACAGAGAGACCCTGTCTCAAAAAACCAAGAAGAAGAAGAAGAAGAAGAAGAAGAAGAAGAAGAAGAAGAAAGACAGAAAGAAGAAGAAGAAGAAGAAGAAAAGAGAAGAAGAAGAAGAAGAAAGAAGAAGAAGAAGAAAGAGAAGAAAGAAGAAGAAAGAAGAAGAAAAGAAGAAGAAAAGAAGAAGAAGAAGAAGAAGAAGAAGAAGAAGAAGAAGAAGAAGAAGAAGAAGAAGAAGAAGATCCACTTTCCTTGGGCAGGGCAAAGGGGAGCGGTGGTCCTTTGTAACTAATGGCTCTAGGGAAGAAAGCTGGCAAGGGTGAAGACTGGCATCACCTCAAGCATGCATGACAGGCCTACAACATTTCTATGGTTGTTCAGGGACAGCAAGACTGGAGCAGAAGGCGCCAGAAGGCCTCAGCAGGGCTCTCTCCTGACACTATGTGCATATATATGTGTGTCACTGGTTCTGTCAAGATAAGGCTTTGCTGTCCTCTTGGATGACTAATTTGTTGCTCAAATCTAGATTCTTCCTCCCACTTCTAGTGCCTCAGATCAAACCCAGGGCCTTGTGAAAAGCTATCTCCCTAGGTCTACGTTAAAAACAAGCTGGGGCTGGGGAGACAGTTCCACAGCTAATGTGTTTTCAGTGCAAATGTCCGGATTGGCGTTTGCATTCTCAGTACCAAGGTAAATGCTGGATGGCTGTGGTGGCCTACCTGGGCTCCCAGCACTTGGCAGGCAGAGGCAGGGGATCTGTAGGGGGAAGCTGGTTAGGTAGACAGACTAGCCTAGCAAGAGACACTGCCTCAATATATAAAGTGGAGACAGAATGACAAAGACACGTGGCAATCCCTTGTACGGTCCCTTGTACCCACACAAATGAGTACACATGTGTGTCCACACCCAGACACACCCATGTGTCCCACATGAGAACACACATACACACATACAAACCACAGCCCACGAACCAAAACGTTTTGTTTTCATTGACAGATAGAAATCGCGGATTCATTATGGATAAGCTGCTTTTAAATCTGTATACTTTCTGAAATGACTTGGCTGAGATAATTAGCAGATGCGTTACTTCACATACTCACAGTGTTTGTCATGATTTAAAACCGTAAAGTCTGCTCTCAGCGGATTTCAAGAATAATAGATTGTTATTAACCATAGTTACTGCGGAGATCAATAGCTCTCAGGGCCTTGTTACTCCTGCCTGAAATTATGAACCTTTTGACTAGAACCCCCGGTACTTCTACCAGGCCCCTGCCTCAAGTACAGGCCGCTGTGCTCTCTGATTCTATGAGGTTAACCTTTTAGCGTCCACATGAGTGACATCATGTGGCCCTTGTCATTGTGCATGACCCGACATCTCTTTCCCACAGGCTTGCCACCGTCTTCTGCAGCAAGTGACGGCGTTTCCTCTTTGGTGAAGACTAACAAGCGTCCATCTTTTTTCTATCCAGACAGACAGTACAGAGCAAAAGAACACTACAAAGGCTAGGCAGCACGGAAGAGGTAAACTGAGGCCATCCTGCCTCACTCTGCATTGCTCATATCTTGTTAACTGGCGTGAGAAGACCAACAGGTGGTCACAGATGAGTGTTCGATTTGAGATATCGGCATCCCTTGGTGTGTCCAGCTGGCTGTTTCTGAAGGTGTGTGGGTGAGCATCGGCAGAAGCTCAGGGAACAGCAGGCGTGTGACATGGGCTGCTTTAATGGAGTCTGTTAATATTATTACATGTTTTATTCCCATTTTCCTGCATCTTCTAAAGTTTTCAGAAGCTTTTGTGAGGTTTATTCTGCAATAAAAGGAGAAAATGAGTGGCCTGCCACACCCTGCTGTATCCTACATTTTTCTAAGATGTCTCCATATGATTGTATACACACAGATACACACACACACACACACAGAGAGAGAGAGAGAGGAGCGAGAGAGGAGAGAGAGAGAGAGAGAGAGAGAGAGAGAGAGAGAGAAGTTGTTACATTGGAATTATTCACTTTTCTTCTGTTAGGACTTTCTTCCTAAGAAGCAGACCTCCCCCCCCCCCAACTTCCTGGGCCTTAAAGGCCAGGACTCCAGAGCCATAGTTCAAATCCCATGTCTGGCCCAAGGATTTAGCTACATTGGTAAGAGTGAGTCAATTTTAGTAGCACATAAGACCAGGTATGGCAGCACACACCTGCAATCCCAGTGCTTGGCGGGGTAGAGACTGGAGGATCAGATGGGAATTCAAGGCCTACCTGGTTATATGACACCCTGTCAAAACAAACAACCCACTGCACCCCACTGCACCCCACTGCTCCCCTTAGGGCCTCAATGTCCTTATCTGTGAGTGGAGTTAGCCACAGTATCTACTTCTGAGGGGCAGCTATGAGGACTTAGTTCAACACCCAGCACAACAAGTGTTCTACCAGTATCACCAGTGCTCCTTTACATGGCACTGCCACACATGTGGAACTTAGTCATGTGTCACAATGCGGGTGATACATGTCCTGTATAAGGACCAGTCAAAATGATGGCAAGCTGAGAAGACACATTAACCTTAAATCCTTTGCAAACCAACCAACCAACCAACCAACCAACCAAACAAACAACCAACCAACAAAAAACCTGTCACCAAGCCCTAGAACCAGTGGTTTCAGTCTGTGGGCTGTGACCCCTTTGGGAGGGTCAAATGACCCTTTAACACGGGTCACATATCAGATCTCTTGCATAACAGGTACTTACATTGTGACTCATAACAGTAGCAAAATTACAGTCATGAAATTGCAACAAAAATAATTTTACGGTTGGTGCTCATCACAGCATGAAGAACTGTATTAAAGGGCCACAGCATTGGGGAAGTTGGGAGCTGCTGCCCTAGGCAGAGGAGCATGCTCAGATCGCAAACACCTACCCATCATCTCATTCCTTCATGCTGGTGTCCGCCTGCCTCACATCCTCTTTCTAGCCTCATTGTCTCCCAAAGCCAAGGCCACACAACTCCATGTCACCGCTACACATCACCTCTGGTATGGCAATCCCCGGCCTTTTGTCCTGGGTTGTCACTTCAAGACCTAAATTGCCACTGCCCCAGCCTTGCTGATTGCGCTGCATCAAAACTGTAGATGCAATTTGATAGGCACAACGCATCTTCAAACCAGTCCACTCTCTGTTCAATAAACAGGGCTTCTGGGATCCTGCTCTGGGAGCAGTAGATGTGTGTGAGCTTCTGGCAGAGGAGGAAGGCTGGACCAGGAGACCTTCAGAATCCCGTCCGGCCAGGCAGAGCATTGTGGGCCATCACAAATCTAATACTAGTAACTGCTTAGTGCCTACTGCATGGTAAACATTACGCCAGTGGCCTATGTGCTATGTCTGGCCCCTCCTTTAGTTCTCCTAACAGTGCTGCAAAGGAAGTATCTGTGTCATTTTACAGATGAGGATGCTGACTGAGTCTTGGGAAAGATATACTGATCGTAGGGCCAAAGGTTCAAGGTTACCAAGATGAGATAAACAGGACCGTTGCAGAACGGCAGGATCTGCTTCCTGCTCTGGCCTTTCCCTCTCCATCCTCTGCTCCAGCCCTCACCCCTGTGTGCTCATATGTAATACAGAACACCAGTGATTTCATCCCAGGGTGGCACCCTAGAGTCCCTCTAGGACAGACTCCCACATCCTGACTCCAGAGAGGGATCTGGGCAGATGCACATTTTGCCAGGGGTTTCTGTGGGGCAAGCTTTGCTAGAACAGGATTGGTGGCCAGCCCCGCTGGCTGCAGTCAGGGGCTTCCTTATGTGTCACCTGGCTCCTTGAATTGCTCTTAATCCTTTTGTTTTGCAGGAGACATGAGTATTTTGACAGCACAGAAGAATGGCACATCTGGAGGTTTGGGGTCCAGCTAAGCAGGCGAGCCATCCTAAACAAATGGGATTGACTGCTTCCGGCGCCATCACTTAACTTCTACTCCCAGACTGACATCCGGAGTCTAACTCCTGGCAGCTGAGACACCAGCAAAAGGAAACCTTTTTAATTTATAGTAAGCAGAAACAAGTTCCTCCCCCTCCCCACCACCCTCACCTTCCTGGCTCATTTAAAGGGACCGAGTCACTTGAAACAATAAAATCTTACATAGTTCCCTCTGTGAAACTTCTTAGGTGTGTTCTAAAGCCCTAGAAAAGGGTGTGTCTGTTTAAATACCATAAGACAAATATTTTTAAATTTTCCTTCAGGTAGTAAAGCCACAAGACCATCAAAAAGCATCTATGTAAATCATTGAGGAACTCTCCAAGTTTAAAAAAATTGCAATACCAGGCAGGAGAAAAATGATCTGCTTTAAACAAAACCTATGTTTTCTCAGCAACAATGAGTTCAGGGGTGGGAAATAAAGTTACTTTCAATTTTATTAATAGCATCTGAAACAAAATGTTATAACTCTCCCTTCCAACCTTGTAGCGAGACAACTGGACTATTTATTTCTCCTTCAGAAAGAACATGAGTGGCTGTTACCTTTGAGCAAGGCACGCATTTAATTGATGAAGGCAAGGAAAGTGATTGTGGCTGCATTTAAATCAGGCGTGTAGAGCTAAAGAGATCTGACCTTAAAAATGAAGAAAATATTATTGTAATTACTCCATTTGCTAAGAACAAATGCTGTGACATTTGAATTTAAGACTTCTATCAAAAGCATCGGGAGTCTTTAATCAGTTTGCACCTTTCCATTTTAATGGACTTGGGCTTGAGACACTGCATTCACAATTATTGAGGCTGATGGCTCCATGCCTTCGAAAGGGCTTGGAAAGATTAGCATTCGTGGATTATTTATTAGCTCTTTGTGAATGCGTTCCCCAGAGTGGAAATAGCATACTACACCAGTCCAGTTCCCAAGTTAAACTCTTTTAATTAACAGCTCACTGCATGTTGTTGCAAATGTGTCTCTGATGTCGTGGGGGATGTTTTGTCATACTCTTTCCTCCACGCGGGTCAGAAGTGGCTCTCTTTGTTCCTCACAAGCTCAGGGAGCATCCTGCTCCCAGCCCTGGTGGCTGCCTGTGCTGCCCTGGAAACACCATGGCTTGCAGGAATCAGGCTGTTTGGACAGACAGTGGGTCTCGCCTGCCCACTGCAGCTCTTACTGATAGGGACTGCCTGTCTGGGGCTCAGTGGAGAACTCAGTGACATGGTGACACTTGCAGTTTAACCTAAACACACTTTCTGCCTAGATAACAGAAATGCCACCCGTGTGTCCCTGACAGCAGGCGCAGAGCTGCAGGTCTGTAGCAGCGCTGCTGGCATGTGGTCTATCTGCCATCTGAAGCCCCATCGTCACTGCCTGCCAGGCTGTGGAGCTCGCCTCTGGAGGGGGAGAGCAGCACAAACAGACCTTCTGGCAGGAAACACAGGACCACAGCTTTGCAGGGAGGGTCTAGTACTGGAAGCAATTGAGGACCTCAGGTGAAAGCTGGCAAAGGCATGTGAAGCCAGCTTTGCAGGGCAGCTGAAACTTCTGCGGGATCAGAATAAGAGGGATACATAGCTGTGACGGAGACCTGGAAGAAAGTAGGAGTGTCTCAAAACGGGGCCTCCGAAAAAGAAGGCTGAGCGCAAGCAGGAGTGACGTCACTCCAAGTCTGCAGTTTGTTTCCTGAAATCCTGATTCCCGTGGTCATTTGATTTGCCCATACTTCCAAGAGGAGACACCCCCTCCCTCCCTCCTCCCTCCCTCCCTACCTCCTCCCTCTCTGTAGACTAAAATACATGTTTTACTTTTAGAACATATGATATAGTAAAACTTACAACGCGTACAAGTAATGTCTGATCATTTGCTTTGTAAATCTTGTTTCACAGGACCTTTCTGGAACATTCCACCAGAAGTGTGTCTAGAATGCCCAAACTATAATTTGATGTGAAAAGTGTATTTACCAAAAGACACCTCTAATATACAAAATGGGGCTCATTGTAGCTTTTCCCCCAGAGAATGGACAGTAACGGGCACAGGACTACATTTTTAACATATGTAACTTCAGGCCAAAATAAATGTAAGAGATGAAAATTTATCTTTACTGATGTAAAAAAAAATTGATTTCATGTTGCATATAATATGGAACTGAAATGGGAAGTAGCATCGTAAACATCATTGTTTTCCTTGTTGGGATTCCTACTAAGCTCAAGGAATAAATGTGGGGTAAAGACAGGCCAGGCATTGAGGATATGGAGTACTGTTTTGGTTAAAACCCCAAGTTCACTTCAGCTGACTTGGTTTGTTCACTGAGAGTTCAGTGACATGTCATCCATTCCTTCCCTCATTATTGCTTTATTCATCATTCATTTCTCAGCTGTCCACCCAGCAGTCCTTGGCGTGAGGTAGACACTGTCAGGGTTTCCCAAATGCCCACAAGCTCTGAAGAGCTTATTGTCAGACTAGAAGGAGAAACAGGCTCACTTAACTGTGCCACAGGGCAGAGTAGGGAAAATTCAGAAAAACAAATGAGAGAGCTGGTCTGTTTGAGCAAATGGGCAGAGTGTGGATAGTGATGGAGGCTGACGGGGGAAGATCCAGTGAACTCTTTGGTATAGAAAGTGCAGTGGTCCCTGTCACAGAGCCATCTGTGTCCTTGGGGCCACAGCAGCTTGTGTGGGTGTGTGCTCAGTGGATGAGCAGCTGAGCCAATATCCCTGGAGTCGGTACCATCTCTTTCTATGTCCTTGGTCATGACACTTACAGGCTTCGGGCAACTCTTTATGAGGTGTTACTACAAAAATTAACCTCCGGACAGAATCCCAAAAAAAAGCACAAATACAGACATCCAGGAAGAAATATCAACTACAAGTCCAGTCACTGCAAAGATCACACAGCACAGCCTACTAAAGCAGTGGTTCTCAACCTTTCTAATGCTGTGACCCTCGTGTTGTGGTGACCCATCATAAAATTACCTTCATTGCTACTTCATAACTGTAACTCTGCTACTGTTGTGAATTATAATGAAATATCTGATATGCAGGCTATGTGATCTATGACCCCAAAGAGGTCATGACCCACAGGTTGAGAACCACTGCACTAGTTGTTTTAATTTATGTGCCCAAAAATTTTAAATTAAGGGTATATATTACATACATAGCTTTTAAATAGTATTTAAAAATGTTTTTTACATTTATGTACACTCATTGTGTGTTCAAAGGGAGCATGCTGCAGTTCTCTCCTTCAACCAAATGGATTCTGGGGACTGAACTCAGGCTGCCAGATTTGGTGGCAAGCATCTTTACCCACAGAGCCACCTCAGTGGCCCCTATAATGAGCTTTTACCATGGATAGCACAGCAATCTTTTCATGTCATAGGTGAGTGTTTGCTTCATAGGGCTGATGGCTGGACTGTATCAATGTATCTTTTATTGTGAACCATTTTACTGAATGTAACTTTGTATGGATCACTGTGCACACGTTCAATTACTTATGGAAGTGACTTCTTATATATTCCATTGTAAGATTAGGGGGCCTAAATTTAGTTCTGTATGCTTGAAATATACTTTAAGAGTGTCTTTTAAGTTTAATGAATTCACTATGAACTTAGTTTAATGTTTCCATAAATTTTACTATAATGCTAATTGAGAATTTTTTTGTCAACTTATATTCTCATTAATGGGCTGAAAATATGAATATTAGATATTGTTTCTCTTTAAAAACTTTTTGGCAAGCTGTTGGGTAAAGTCTTACACACATTTCCCTTGCGTTGCAATTGTTAGTCTCACACAAGTTTGAGGTTTGCCAACCCAAAGCCTTTGCCACGGTTCACACAGTGTTTTGAGAGAGGCTTTTGAATAGAATGCTCCCACTCTGTCCAGAATTTAACAGCATTAAGATACCTTTTCAGCAGTCCTTTCTTTTTTATTTCTCTCATTCAGACTTCCCAAAGAAAATAGAAGATACACCTTTTTTTGGGCGGGACAGCACTTTTGTGAACCCTCCTAATGCAGATATGCATATCTCAGGTTCTTTTGGTTTTAACATGAAAATTGCAGTGTGGTGTTCATTTTTTCCTCTTGTACTTTTTTCCTATTTGCTCATCATAGCTGTTTCCACAGAAGCAAAGCCTTACAGATATCGGCAGTGTATCTCGACTGTTCACATTCAGAACATTCCACTGAGAGTTTGGAACATACTTCTAAAGCCTCTGATGTGTGCTGCCCAGTAGAGTTTGTGCTGCCACCTGGAAGGTACTCACACAATGTGGCTGTACCCCAAGGGGCTGCAAGACCCTGTTGTCATTTTAGCTGAGTGCCCGTATAGGGAAAGCTGGAGCAGGACAAAAGAGTGGGAGCGAGGCGTTGGTGGGGGGAAACATGGGTAGAGCTTCTAGGGCTGGGAACGGGGTGAACAATGACCTGGTCTGAGGGTGCTGGGTCACTGGGACCTGAGAAAGCGTACTAATGTGATCCAACACAGGGTGCCCGCCCTGCTTTTAGATAGGCAGAGTATGGTGCTCCCCACTCAATGGAGCCATTACTCAGCTTGTGAGGTTGGTGTTGGGATGGCCAGTGCTCAAGGGAGCTGAAGGAACTCTTGGGTGGTGAGCCCTGACACACACACACACACAACTTAAGTGAGGGGAGATTCGTTTGGCTCACAGTTTCAGGGGCTCTCAGTTGGTCATGGCAGCTGGAACATGTAGAGGAGGCTCCTCACACGGTGGCAGTGGGCTAGGAAGTGGAGAGAGGCTGCAACTGGTGAGCCCGCCCCCTAGTCACCCACTTCTACCAGGCATGTCTCATCTTCTGAAGATTCCATAGTCTCTTAAAAGCAGCGCCACCCACCAGATGACCAATACTCAAAACATGAGCCCTGTGGGAGACACTTAAGAGTCAAACCATAACACCAACCTAACTATTTTAAGTGTGGAGTTCAGTAGTGTTTGTGTGTTATTCACGGTGTCGCTCAACCAATCTCTGTGACCATTTCATCTCGCAAAAGCTTACACTCATCAAGCAGCTGTCTATGTATTCTCCCCCCTTCTAGTCCCTGACAAGTGCCACTTTTACCTTTGATTTCTATGATTTTTGCCGTCCCAGAGTACTCACTATGCATAGAATTATACCATGCCTGGCCTGTTTCACTTAGAATGGTGTCTTTCAGTTTGCAGAATTTTTCCCTTTTCGAGGCAGAGTAATATTCCATGGTGCGTATACAGCACACTCTATCCACTCATAAATCAAGGGGTGCTCCCCCCCTGTCAGTGGTTGTGAATATTGCTGTGATGAAAATGGATGTGCAGATGTGGTTTCAAGATACCGTTTTCCCCTACTGGATGTCTAACCAGTGATGTAATCACTGGATCACATGTTAACTCTATTACCCTGTACCTCTATGGAAATTTCATTTTTAACGTTTGAGCTCGTGCCATGGCTTTGCCCACTAGTCTCACTTTTCAGTCCCACACCAAGGGCTGTAACAGCCATCCTATGTCTGTTTGCTGTGTCAGGACTGAGGCACCCTGCATTAATCTCCAAGGATAACAAAGCTAAGATTTCCATTCCGGAGCCAGGGTTACATGTAAACGTGAGGCACTTTAGACAACTTGTCAAGAGTTACCCCTGACCTCAGGACTCTGAGGTCGCGTCACAGGAAGTGTTAGCCGCCCCCTCGAAATCCTTCAGTGACATCTGTTTTAAAATACCGCAGTCCCTCTGAACCCAGCACCTATCAGTTTATCTGCACTGCGAGCTTGACCGTCGGTCACTGCTCTTGCCCTTCAGGGACTACAAACACATAGAGAAATCTGCGTTTCAGCTGTCAAATTCTTCTAGCCACTAAAAGACGATAACGGATTAAATAGGATGGACTGAGTGGCCATACTTCTTATAAAGTTATCCCCAGAGATGAATGTATGACGTGGCTCTGAGGCTTTGGTGGCTTGGCAGTGTAACTAAGGTTGACAGACTGCCTGCATGTGGGTGGCTGTCTCCTTTCCAGCTGTGACCAGCTGAATTATATCACCTGTCCCGTTTGATGTATTAGGATATGCCGAAGCTCAAGATGCATGTTGCCGCAATAGGGAAATTAATGTCCGCCGCTGGAGGCAATTAATAATGATTAGGAGCAAACAGCGGGGTTAAATCTGTGCGTTTAGCAGCGTTCACACTCTTTTATGTTGCATTTCAGCCTACTTGCCCAAAGAAGGGGGGAAAGCCTTTTTGGGGCGTTAGAACAATCTTATCTTAATTAGCATGAAAACTTAGAGGAAACATCAAAGTCTCTTTAATGAATCGGGCTTATTTATTACTCACTTAGCCTTGCTTCCCGGGGTCAGGGAGTGTGACAACGTTCAGAGAGTAGTATACTGCATGGATAAATGTTGAGATTATGTTAAGTAGAAAGTGAAGCTTTTGGACTTTGGAACTGCGTTTGATCTATGAGCTGTGGCGGGGGGTGGTGGTGGTATGAGCTGTGACGGGGGCGGGGGGGGGGATGCAGGAGACAAAATTTCACCTTCTTCACTCTGCAGCCAATTGGCTTAGCAAGGGTTTCCAACTATCTGCTTGGTGCAACCCTAGGCGACTGCACGGGAGAGTCACAGTGACTGCTAATCTCCACCAGGTGACGAGAATCTATACAAATGTGAATATTTGAGACATGGGCCGAATAAGGAATTTTGTTCCCCAAATGCAGGGCGTGGTGGAAATTGGTAGATTCTTAATCTGTGAGACACTGGAGCCCGAGGTACTGATGTATGCAAACTTACATCCCTGGCAGGCATTTGTGCTTCGAGGCATTAGTGGCTCACTATACAATACAAATATTGATCCATCAGATATTTTATTAGGAAATTTCATGAAACAGATTAAAGCATAATTGGCCACCAGCTGGACTTTATGGCCAAGTGAAGATTATATACTTAACCCCAGGGATAATGCAATTCTCATTAATGAAAATCTGTGGGATAAAGGTCTTGGGGAAACGTCGGAGCTGTATTTCATTAAGATAGAATCTGGAATGGGAGAATGAAATAATTCCTTTGCTCTGAACCTACAATGTCTGTGGGCACACTGCAATCCCATCGGCAAGCCCAGCTCAGGGCCATCCATGCCACCCCGCTTCCCCTCCACCGTGTCCTCGGGAGGCTCCAGGCTTCACGATCTCAGAGGAGATTCAATTAAAAGTGAAAACCTCAAGCAAGAACCAGTCGCTGGGCGTAGTTAATTCAGACACCCGAACGCTTCTTGGACGTAACTGAAGTAGAGGATTAAATGTAATAACACGAAGACACGCTTTGTCCCACTATCTTATGGAGCTCTCGTACCGGGTCACTGAGATAGCTACACAGCGGTTTAGCTTTAGTAGTTGATTCATTTGTTCGCTGGATTACTATTCTCCAGCCTTCGCCTTGAGACTTCAGCATGGCCCAGCAAAGCTGAGTGTCCAAGCACCGTATTGCGTCACTTCTGCTGTTAGGTGTCTTAGGTTTCTGCTGCGGTGATAAACAGCACACCACTGCTTGACATCAAGGAAGTCAGGGCAGAGAGCTCAAGAAGAGAAAGACCTTTTTGTAAGACAGGAAATCAAGACAGGATGGGGGTGTGTGGAGAATTATGTTAATATTCTCTGGGAGCAAGTGCCCAGTGATCTAATGGCCTCATTAGAATGGTAAGGAATTACATCCACTTTTAAAATTGTTCAATACAGGGGGCCCAGCTAAGTTATCACATCCTTACTGCAAACATGTCCACGCAGGAGAACGCTCACAGGAGAATAGACCAGGAAACAGCACCCATACTCAGAACAGTGGACCAGTGGCAAGTTTTAATATTTGTTCCAAGGAGCACAGCAGAAAGAGTGAGTATCGTCAGCTATGGCCAACAATGAGCCTTATAACGAGGCTGGCCAAAAAGACCATGACTGTGGTACATCTAGACATGTAGATGACTTTAGGTAAAAGTCCAGGATGGCTTAGCACCAAGCGGGCAGTAAGTGCTTCCTTGGAGCAGCAGGGAACGGGATGTGATCCTAGCTCAGCCCTCAGGCGGCTTAGAATTGCTAGTAATATGGCTTTTGAAGATTAATTTTATTTTATGTATGGGTGTTTTGCCTGCATGTAAGCGCACCACGTGCATGCACTGCTCAAGGAGTCCAGAAGAGGGCACTAGATCCCCCCTGGAGTTACAGGTTGTTTTGAGCTCACAGGTGGATGCTGGGACAGGAACTCTGGTCCTCTGCAAAGCGCAGCCTGTGCTCTTAACACTGAACCGTGTGCTAATAATGCTTTTTAGAGCAGACAGCGGGCACATAGGTGTTCATTTAATTGTTAGTCTCTAAACCAGGATAAACTCAGGCACACAGTTTTCTGTGCTTGGAGACATTCAGCACGCAGAAAAGGCACTGAGCTGACTGTTTTCTGCACTTCAACAGCGCGACCAAGCCAGTCACCTGCCTTTTCCAGTGTCTTACGTACTTTTTGTGGAAACCACTGGAAGGGGAATGGAAAGAAGCGCAGGTGGCACAGGTGGCCTGTTCTGCTTCTTCGTGTCTCAAGGCTGTGAGCCATGGCTATTTTCGTGCCTCTTCAAAAGGCTTCTTAACTGACCTAGAGACACCTCAATCCAAAGCAACTCTAAGTTGGAATTCGTCTTGATGAGACCTCTCCCAAGACCTCTCCTCTTGACTTGTGGCCACCTGCCTTCCCAAGGTGGCACCTGCAGGTGGCACCCCTGGCATGTCTTCCTTTTCTTAAAGTGACACCGGTCCTATTGGACTCATTGTCTTACCCCTGTAGTCAACCGTAAGTACCTTTTAAACGGCCTGCGGAGAGTTACACTGTGGGTTAGGCTGCAACACAGGCGCATTGCAGGTGGGGGTGGGGGTGGAGGGACACGATTCAGTAGTGGTTTGGATGCGAAGTGACCCCGCTATGCTCACTCATGCGCAGGGACACGCCCTTCTGGTGGCTCTGTTTTGGGAGGTTGTGGAGCAGGCTAGGAGGGAGGCAAGACTGGTGGAGCAGGATGTTACTTCTGGTCTCCGTTCTCAACAAACCTGTTGGTAAGCTCCTGGGGTTGTAAATAGCGACACCCCAACCACCATGATGGTCTGTACCCCCTTAACTCACAAGCCAGAACAAAGCTCCCCTTCCCTGGGCTGCCCCCTTCAGGTATTTTGAACCTGGGCAGTACTGTTTTTAAATTATCTGTATTACCAGTATGCCTGGCTAGCAATCAATCAAGACAGAGACACTTGTTATATTTTAAAGTAGCCTTAGTTAACCTGCGGCAGGGCAGATCTCAATCCTCTAAACTACCTCCCATAGTGGGACAGGCATGGGATCCCTACTTCAATCCCATGCCATCTGCTTCCAATAAATTCTATCAAGCTACCTCCCGTCCATAATCCCAAATACTTGTTAATGTAATGTAATCTGGGCCGGATACTCCATCCACGCCAGCCATGTGCTTTTCTTCCATCTAACCCATGGCGGCCTCCTACTCCTTGGTCCTTTCAGATCTCTCTCCTTCCTCCTCATGGTGGTCTCTCTCCTTGGTCCCTTCCTCTTCTTCCCAGAATTCCTTTCTCTCTAAGCCCCACCTATCTCCTTTGCCCTGCCCAGGTGAGATGGCTTTTTATTAAGCAAAAGGTGGGTCACAGAGACAGCAGGCAGTAGTCAGCATCAAAATACACCAGACCATTCCTCAACAGTGCAGTGGGTGCCCATCCGAATAGCTGCCGTTCGCCTCATCATTTTGTTGGGCACTTACTACATGCCAGGCCCTCCACCAAGGATGCCACAAGAAACTACTTTCTTCTCTGTTATGAGGTGCCCACTCTAATTAGTCTCATCTCTCAGATGAGGCTGGCCACATGATTAAGATGTGGTAGAGCAAGGAGCTGACCCAATGCTATTTGCCATGCGCTATGTTGGTTGCCTGAAAGCACAGAAATTAGAACTGCCGCTTTTAGAGACGTGATTTGGGTAAAGCAAAATGGCTTTTGAAATAGTACCCAGTGCTAAGGAATGTGGTTATGGCCCTCGTATGAGGGACAGGACCTCTCATCGGTTTAAAACCTACATTATATTAGCTTTTACCGAATGCAGTTACTGGCTTTGATTGGCCCAGATGTGCGTCCGCAGCCAGGAAAGGTCATGGGGAGCTGGGGCTCTGTGCACAGCTGTAGTTCTTGGTAATTACCCAGAGAAAGCTGGGACTTCAAGACTAAGGGCAGGCTTCCTTTACAGTCCTCACACCAGCCTAAATCAATGGTAACTACAACTGTCCTCAGGGTTCCAAAGTGACCTCTTATTAACATGATCTATAATTTTGATTATTTTCTATTACTCTCAGCAGAGGGCTGGGCCCTTGGACTCCAAGTTCACCAGGCTTCTTGCTCATTTGCCTACGCCAGTCTGAGGGGAGGAGGCGGGGCTTCTGTCCCCCCCCCCCCTAGTTAATTTTCCTCTGCTCTCCTTGTTTCTCTCCATTGCTTCTGCAGATGTGTGGCCAGATTTGCCCCATTCCCCCCAAAGCATGTGGTGGGGAGAGGGACTGTGTGGCTCAGGTGCCACCTTATGACAGAAAAGGCTGTGATGTATCGAGTTCCACTCAATACAAGACAGCGTATGGCCTGAGATACTCTATACACATTAACTCAATGACATTCTCACTTTCCCTTTTCTTACCCTGGAGTTCCGGATTAATGTGGGGCTTCTTGCATGCTAAGCATGTGTTTTGTCACTGTGCTAGTCCTCCCGACACAACTAGGTTCTTTTATCTCTAGGGAAGATGAAGAATTGGAGACCCAGACAGGTGACTCTCACTGACAGAGTCACATAGTTGGGGAAGGGTCAGAGACGAGACTTGAGTCCTAGTCAGTCAAACCCTTGGTCCTCCCCAAAGACACTGCCTAGTTGTTATGTCAGCCTGATGCAGGCTACCATCATTTTGGAAGGGGGAACCTCAGTTGAGAAAATGACCTCACCAGATGGCCTGTGGGCTAGCCTGTGGCAACCCTTTCTTGATAGATGTGGGCGGGCACATCCCGTTGAGGCTCATCTCACTCCCAGGGAGATAGTCCCGGGTGCTATAAGAAAGCAAGCCACAAGGAGCAAGCCAGTTAGTGGCCCTACTCCAAGGTCTGTGCATCAGCTCCTGCACCCTGACTTCTCTCAGGGACTGTTACCCGGAAATGTAAGCTTAACCCTTTCTTCCCCAGGTTGCTTCTGGCCATGGTGTTTTATCATAGCAATAAAAACCTAAGACCCGCTCTGTCTACATGAGAATGCAGTTCTGAGGAGCTGGAGGATGCTAACTTCACACCAGCGTCAGAAGCATGCGGCCACTTTTCCTCCCAGCCTTCCCCTGCAAAGCAGAGGACAGCGTGGTCATCTTCCTCGGGTGCAAGCACAAGGCAGACACTGAAGGCAAGAGGGTGTTTCTTTCCTTAGTATTGGGGAAGGCAGACCAAAATAGCACCATGCACTTGCTGAGAGGAAGTTGGTGATGCAAACTTCAGTTCCCTGCCGAAGTGCACACTGCTTTGAAACCTCTGAAAGTTTCATTTGAAAGTTGGGACACAGATCCATTTCACTATCTGTGTGTTAGCAGCAGCGCTGTGGCTGGACAAACGCACAGATAGACCTATCATACCAGCATTCAAGTGATTAAAAAGAGATAAAACATTGCCAGATGCTGGCTTGGAACAACCCATAGGACACGGTGGAAATAACACCGATTTCGGCAACTGGAAATTGGAATTGAAAATTACTGGGCACTAAATGTGCGCGTGTTTTTCTGAAGTTCCTAAATCTATTTAATTTCTGTGTTGACAGAGATATTAGACAGCTGTTTGGAAATCTGTCTCTCTTTCCCGAAAAGTCTTTATGTTAAGCAGCGGCACTGCCAATGAGATCCCTTCAGTGTACGGATCAGCCGCATGTGGAGGAAGCGATAACCTTAACTTATGCTCTCAATAGTCCTCACGGCCCCACGTGCACCCCCTCAAGACACGGCTGAGGAAGGCGACGCCTCCTGAGTGCTGCAGTGCCATGCCAGCTTGGGTGATTAGAGTCATAGGGGATGAGTTAGGAGGTGCGTTCCTGCAAATGGCTTCGCTGTGACTTGCTGTGCACCCCAGGGGTACGTTCCTGAATCCTCTGCTCTATTACCCATCTCAACCCCATGCGCCACCCTCTAAATGCAATCAAGTGCTTCTGTCTTTAAGCCTGTGGCAAACCACCATGGGAACCAGGTGTGGGAGAAGAGAAACCCCCGCTTGATTTCTTCTTTCCAGGGCAGACAGGGAACTTGTTCATTGGCGTCCTAGCTTCAGTTAACATCTTCGAAAAACATTTCTACCGCCCAAGGTAGGAAGCCAAGAACATCTTACGCACAATAGTGGTCTTTTTAATATAAGCTATAAACCGTGTGTGAGGGAGGCGAGTAAGCCCATGTGTCTTACAACAGGAAAAAAGTTATATACATTATTTCAAGTTCTGGTCAGGCATGGTAGTCCACACCTAGTACTCTTGAGGCAGAGGCCGGAGAATCAGGAGTTTAAGGTCGCTCTGGGCTGTATATCAAGTTCTAGGTTACTCTGGACCAGAGGAAGTCTTTGCTAATTCTCTGAGCCTGACCCAGGAAAGGCTTTGCTGTCTTTCAGGGGTCTGAGAAGCTGAGGGTCTTGACATGGCTGTATCCATGTGAAAAGCTCACATCCACTCAGGACTTCATCCACTCTTTACACATTCACTCAGAGTTGTCTCCACTCCCCACAGCTGGCACATTAGGAAGGAATTTGACGAGATGGATTTCTTAGATCATCTGTGATGCACTTAGAATACCCAGGCTGGTACGACCACCACTGGTTATTTACCATGTGCCAAAGTCTGTACCCAGCTGTACTGATACCACACCCATTGACGCTGCCTCGGCAACACCTGACGTGGTTGGTGGCTATTGCTGATACTCCGTTCCTCTCATTATGTGATCTGAGTGACACTGTCTTTCTCACCGCTAATGAGAAACTAAGCGCCACCAGTTCAGTAACTGCTTGAGCAGGTTGATAGTGGTGGGGACGTGGTGATGGTATAATTGTCAGAGGCATCAGGATAGATATTCAGTTGCCATCACCCAAGTCTTGTCTTGTTCAGCAGACCCCAGGGAAGATTCAGTAGAAGATGGCTTTACAGTGTGGGGGTCACAGTGGGGTCACAGTGGCTTACGTGCTCATCTCCCAGTGGATGGTACTCTTGAATTTGACGCTTATTTCTGAGACTCCCTGTTCCCTGAGGGAGAAAGGAAAGCTAGTGTGTGCCAAGAAATTCTGTGACAAGCTCACCGTTCAGCTCAGAGCAAGCCCTGAAGTAGATAGTGGCCTCTGCTCCACCACTACTCCCCCAGCTTTACAAATAAGAAAAAGTGGGAGCCCAAGCTAAAGAGGATCCCCCATCCTCCCCCCCCCACCAGAACACAGCTGATCCTTTGCAGAACTCTGAAGCTCTACTTCCTAGCATGGGAGGGCCCCATCACTCCCTCTCTGGCCCCTCGCTTCCCCCTCCCCAGCTTAGGACTGTCTCTTCCTGAGAGAGGGAGCCAGGGTCCAGCCATCTCTGGTCAATTCGATATTTAATATGTGCGCTGTGTTGATCCACTATGCCTTCCAAAATCTATTGCCTGAAGATGAGGTTGTTTTAGCAATTTCCATGTCCTTGATAAGAATCACCTCCTTGTAATTCCCTAATACAGACTCCAGTAATTATCCTTTATTCTTAATAACCCAGAAGGTGCTTAAGGTACAGCATAAATAAAGCAGGTGTAAACGTGAACTCTCAGTAGGCTCCAGTTTGATCATGGGATGGGTTGGGAATTACCAGACACTTTCCATGCTCAGCTTTGGTGATAAAACAATGAATATTCTTTCCTTCCTCGTTTTCTGCCCTCAGTGGCTAAGCATGCTGGTTTTGTGCCGGGGCTATGCCCTGCTGCCTTGCACTGCCTCATTTCATCCTCCAAAAGCACAGAAGAGACTCGGGGCTCCTGTTTTCATTGCATAGGCAGGAAATGGACAGACAAGTAACGTGCACAAAACACTCAAACGTGTGTGCGTGCCCCCCCTGTGATTAAGTAACAGGAAAGGAACCTACTTGCTGGGGCTGCCACACCACATGGGGTGGATTGAAGAAGAAATATCTTTCTTCATAGTCCTGAAGGCTGTAAGTCCAAGACTAGGGCATCAAGGTTGGCTCCCTCTGAGAGGGAAATTAAAATCAAGGTGATACGAAGGATTTTTAGAAGTGTAACTGAGCCTTTTGAAGAAACCTTAAAACTTACTTGATGGAACCAAAGCATAAATAGTTGAACCATTCATAAACACGCATGGCAGGGATTTAGGAAATGGCAGGAGGTGGCGTGGGATGAGTGGCAGGAACTGGAAGCTGAGTTCAGAGCATGATCAGTGACCAGGAGGACGGAGGCAGGAAAGCTTCCTGCAGGAGGAGAAACACACCATGTCCAATGACCTCTGAATCCTGTCTTGCCATCTCAAAGGGTGCTGAGAGAGAACAGACATGTTCAGTGAAGTATGGCCCTGGGAGGAATGGAGGAGAACCAGGAAGGGAGGAGAGAGGGAGTATTGGGCGAAAGCTGGTTAGGTAGGATAGGACTGGAGAGGAGGAAGTTTCCAGAATAACAAAATCAATACAACTGTAGAAGTTTGGATATGCAGAGGCACCAACATTTTAGTCTTAGTTAGAGTCAGAGGCATTGCAGGGGTCCATGGGTGTAAGTCAGCTGGAAAAGGAAACTGAGCAGAACTGGTTCCTGCCCCCTGGGGCGGGGGTGAGATTTG
The DNA here is from genome assembly GCF_903995435.1 of Acomys russatus. Taxonomy (NCBI): domain Eukaryota; kingdom Metazoa; phylum Chordata; class Mammalia; order Rodentia; family Muridae; genus Acomys; species Acomys russatus. Next base: position 70,613,064 of record NC_067146.1, on the reverse strand, counting down.
GGGGACGAGGATGGGACACATAAGGATTCAAGGATGAAGGAGAGGCTACGGCCAGCTTCTTGCTTTTCTTTCAGCTTTGAGACCGGCCATAAAAAGAAGAGTATTGAAAGGTACTCTTGAATCCTCTGCAAGAGGCAGAGGGAAACAAGAGGCATGCACTTGAGAATGAGCCTTGCCTGTGGCTGGAACTTGGGCCAGCCATCCAGTCTAGCATGGAATAAAGCCAAGGCTGAAAGTGCACGCATTTGCTCTTGAGCTTCAGTATCTCAACACACTGGTTGTATTGTGGAGGCCATAAAAACAAACAGAATGTCAGGAACACTTGGAAGAACTTTGCACCGATTGCACTTAGCAGGCCAAGGGTAAGTACCCTACCCACTGTCTTCAAGTAGGAAGTAGCGGGGTTTGGTAGCACAAACCTGTCATTCAAGGACTGTGGAGGTAGAAGCGAGAAAATCAGAGGTTCAAGGTCATCCTCAGCTACATATTATGTGTGATGCCAGCCTGGGCAACTTGAGACCCCATCTCAAACAACAACAACAACAACAACCAACAAAAAGAAGTAACAAGGACCAGAGTCATGCCATAGGCCAACCTGTGACAAAAGAGACATGGGTAAATGGTGACAGCACACTGCAGGGAGCCATTGGGCTGCAGTGGTGTAATGTGCCTGGATTCAAAACCCCATCCTTTGCTCAAAAGCTGTGTGGCTCTACGTAAGTTACCTTATCTTTCTGTGCTGTTGATAGTCGATCTGGTCTCACAAGAGTGGTTAGGACTTGTTGAGATCACGGACACCAAGTGTGAGCATGGAGTCAAGCATGTGTGAGAGCCAAGGCAATGGGGGCACAGACAGAAGTGGGTCAGAGACGATGCGAGTATTGCCGAAGATAATGACAACTCAGCTGTGCTTAAAATCAAACAGCAAGTCCTCTTCATGCAATGCCTCCTGGGAAAAATGATCTAAGCATCCAGGAAGTGAACTTGGCAGGGGCTGTGCAGGGACACACCACAACAGGCAGAGATCCCCTGACAAGTGGCCCCAGGTCTAGCAGCACCCACAAGCCCCAAGGAGGAGAGTCACATTTGTTGAGTCTCCTCTGTCCTAGGAAGGAGAGCGGACCAATGAATAAACCGGAAGATAAGAGGAGATGCTTTGAGGAAGACAGCGTTGAGGAGCTGCCCTCATAGGGAGGAGAAGAAGGCGGATTCCTCAGAGGAAACAGCAGCTGCCTGGTGTCTGGAGGGTTGGGAGCAGGAGCTTCCGGAGATGAAACTAAGAAAGAAGGCTGAGGATCCTAGGTATTGATGCTCTCATGCATTTAATTTTTGTGACATCTAAATAAAATGAGTCAAGCTGCTTAACAGGACTGCAGAGGCCTCTACTTCCCCAACTTTTCTCTGGATGCTGCCCATCTTATCATGTGGTTTCCTGCTCAGGTACTCATAACCTCTGTTCCATTGACATCTTCAGCTCCCACAAGCCCCAGAGCTGCCTTCATTCAGCATCTGCCCTGCTCTTTCCTGCATCACAACCACCCATGGCTTTTGCTCTGTTTCTCAGTCAAACTTGTTTGAAAAAAGTCTCAGTGGCCAGGTAGCTAGCTTTTGTAATACCAAGCCTGACCACAGAACATGAGCCAGAACTGGCTACCCTTATGTCAGAGGCCGACTTTGACAAATTGTGACCAGGAGCCTACTGAAGTCTGGGATGAAACCAACCAGCCAACAGCTAAGTCCTGTGCTTTACAAATGGGATGAGCTAGCTCTTGTGCTTGGAAAACTTAGAAACCCATCAACAACTTGTGCAATCACAAAAGGACACAGAAACCCACTGCAAATTAAGACCATAGGATACAAAGGGTGAAAAACGAAGTCTAGGAGCAAAGAGAAAATGGGTGGGAGGCAGTCAGTCTTAGGGCTACACTGAAAAAGCAAGGCCTTTCTTTATTCTGTGAAAGAAGCTCTCATACGGCTTTTCAGTTGGCCCACAGTGGAAGAAAGGCAATTAAACACTCAGTGTAGATATGCAGGAAGATACAAGATGCACCCTCACTCATTTATTGAGTAAATACTAATTGAACATCTTCCACAGCATAAACAGGGGTGCAGAAATTGGAGCACGCAGATGGAAATGCCAAGATGGTGAACACCTGTGCTTCGTGAAGGCATCCAAAGAGATGGCAACTTCCCAAGATGGCGTCTTCCATGGACACAGCAGTGCACATGAAATATGACAGGAGCTTGGGACAGGAAACTGAAGGAAAATAATTAAAAGCAAACCTATAAGCCAAGTGTTTAAAAATCATCTGTAAGAGCTGGGCACGGCGGCACATGCCTTTAATTTCAGCACTCGGGAGGCAGAGGCAGGCGGCTCTCTGTGAGTTCCAGGCCAGCCTAGTCTACAGAGTGAGTCCAGGACAGACAGGGCTGCACAGAGAAGTGTGAGGGGAATGGAAACTTGTCTTAGTCTGGGCCCAAGGTGGAAGCAGTCTTGGGGGGCTTGACCCCACTGAGATTTTTGTCTCTACAAACTGATAAAGATCTTATAGACTCAGAGAGAGAGAGAGAGAGGAAGCTTCAGCCCACAACAAAAGGACCATTGATTAGGAGGGGGAAGCAGGAGAGAGAGAGAGGAGGAGGAGAAGGACGTCGGGGAATCAGAGGGAGAGAGATCAGAGGTTCCTGCCCATGGAGTGGGAAGTTGGAGGATTTGGTGGCGGCCGCGAGCTCAGTGGATTCCTCCGGGTTTGTTCCACGCACAGTGTGGCTTCTTCTGTCAGACAGAGGCTCTGCTAGACTCATGAGATTTACGCCAGGGGATTTACCCCTCGGAAATGATACCCAGTAGGTTTCATTCTTGTTCTCCTTAGTCTCCTTTCCCTCCTGTTTAGGGTAGACAGGTTGTAAGGAGGGTACATTCCTTTAATAAATTACTAAAAAAGTAGAATTGTTAAGGAATCAGAGCCAACAGAGAAGCCCTGTCTTGATGGTTGACTATTTACCTTCCCTTCTAGGAGGAGGAGGAGGAGGAGGAGGAGGAGGAGGAGGAGGAGGAGGAGGAGGAGGAGGAGGCAGGAGCATCAAAGGTGAGCATCCAGCCACACCTCACCTCCCAACAAGCTGTACTCAATTCTGCCCTGATTGCAGCTGGTCTTGGGAGAGAGGCTAGAGGGTGCAGGTAGAGGATGATAAGGGCAGAGGGCTTCACCCACACAACCACAGGGAAGCGATCATCTCTGCCTGGTGTCCTGCTTCATCACAAGCAGGGAAACGTAGACTCATCATTGAAAATCAAACCTCAACTTCCTGAAGACGTGTGGCAATTAAATGAGACAAGAGCATAGAGCGGGCGCTTCATAAATGAGTGGTGATGTGCATTACAGAAACGCATTAAATGCGTGGTCCCTTCATTTGGCCTTTTTTCTAGAGATGAAGATTTTGATCACTTGCCTTCTCCTTAGTGTGAGAAAATTTTTTCTTTTTTCTTTTTCTTGGGCCTTTTTAAAAGCAGTATTTTTTACTAATTCTTTGAGAATTCCATACATGCATACTTGACCATACTCATTCCTAACTCCTTCCTGATCTATCTCCTCCCAAATCTCTCTCTCTCTCTCTCTCTCTCTCTCTCTCTCTCTCTCTCTCTCTCTCTCTCTCTCTCACACACACACACACACACACACACACACACATCCCTCATTGAATCATTGAATCTAGTTTGTGCTGCTCATATACTTATGGGTGTGGGGTCATTTACTGGAGCACAGGCAGCCTATCAGAGGCCACATCCACAAAGAACACTGACTTTTCCTTCCTAGAAAGTCATCAGTTGTCAATAGTTACTCATCTGTGAGTGGAGGTTCATGAGCCACTCCCCATCCATGCTGGACTGTTGACTGGCTTGATCTAGTAAGCTATGATCTCACAGCTGTTGTGAGGTCAAGAGGGTAGTGGTTCTGTCATAATCAGAAGACGCTGTTTCAGTCTGGTCCTCCTCAGCTCTGGCTCTTCCAGTCTTTCTGCCCCCACCTTCCATGATGGTCTGTGAGCCCTGCAGGAGGGATGTGACACAGATCTCCCATTTCTTGCTGAGCACTCCACAGATGTTTATTCTCTGCACTTGACCTGATTGCTGAATCAAGTTCTGGTCACCAACAAGACTAAAGGCAATAGCCTGTATTTTGGGGAGGGGTCCCCAGGATACCCCCAAACAAACAACTTGAGAGAAGGTATCCCACACCAGGCCCTGGGCTTTTTATTTGGCAACCTGTGGCTTCTGGAAGGGCTGTTATCTCCTATGCAGGTGGGGTGTGTGTGGGTGTGTGCACGTGTGCACGCACGCGTGTAAAACTCTTGTAATAGAGAACCCTCCACGTTTTTTCCAGACAGTCATAGTGTTAGCTGTCTCTCACATGACCCTTTTGTTTGCCCTACCCTCCTCTCCTTTCCCCCCCTTACACCTTCCTCCCATCCTTCATATCACCTGTGTCCCACCATTTCCCTTCCCTTAAGCTCTTTGTTTTCTCTCCCTTCTCCCAATGGTCTCTCTCCAGTTTCCTGTTTCTACAGGTCCTCCAGGTTAAACACACAATTCTAAAGATTTGATGCTAGGGTCCACACACTAGGGAAAAAGGGTGACACTTGTCTTTCTGAGCCCATCCTAATAAAATTCCACTGTGTGTAGATACAATTTTGATTTCCATTTACCAGCTGACAGACACCTAGGCTGTTTCCATATCCTAGCTATTGTATGTAGAGCAAAAATGAACATAAAAGTAATTTGTAAATAATATGAATGATAGTGCTCCCCTCAAGAGCCATAGACTATATAACAAAATCCCTAGTGCCAAGCAAAGGAAACTCCCTTTGAGTTGTTGGTCAGGGAAGTCTGAGACACTCCCAAAATATATAGGTTATTGGGATTGCCCTTGGTTGCCCTCCAGAACTTGAAGGTAAGACCCTATTATTGAAGACATCACGTGTTTTAAACATGGGGCTTGGAGGAATCAAGCTGGAGTTGCCCTGGAAGCCTCCCCCTGAGTCTTGGCTCTCATAGTTGAAGGGGCTGTGCAAGCTGTCAAGGGAAGAAAGTGATTAAACGTCCTACCTGGCTGTAAAACCTATGAATCCCAACAAAGATTAGCATAGCAAGATATACCCCAGCGAGCAATAGTGACACTGGGATCTTAGGGCCAACCAATAACCATCAACTGGATTGAAAGCCCACTCGGTAGGAGGGAACCCATGCCTGTTACTGTAAGCCCAGCCACACACAATGCCCTGTGGGTGATGATGGCACTGGCTCTAGGGAAGAACCTACTACTGTCATTTTCCTAACCCAGTGTAATTTCCAACTGCATTCTAAACACCTGCCCTTATATCCACAGATGAGCTTCACTCTTACCCCTCCTCTAAGCAGCTTCTTTTGGCAGCAGCAGATAGAGACCACTGTAGAAACCCATAGCTGATCAAGATGCAGATAACAACTAACTATGTAGGGTAACTGCTTACAACAGAGACATCAACAACACAACCCCAACAACCAAGGCTCAGGGAACCCTCACAAAAGTGGCAGTGGAAAGACTGTAAGAGCCAGAGGACCAGGACCTCTGCTTCCAGATAGACAGGCATTTTTCTACATATGTCAGGGAGTTAGTTGCACCCATAAAATCTTAGCCATGTAGTCACCTAAAGAAGACCTGCACAATGACAGTACTAACTGACACCTCAACATGAATGGGGACATTCCGTGACCGAGGCCCGGTCCTTAGATACAGCATTTCAGGCAGTTCATGTCTGCGAAGAAAAGGAGAATTGGCCTTCTCCAGGGCCGAGCTTTCTGCTAGGTTATTCAATCTATAGACACATATATATCTAAGCAACACTAAATGGACAGCAAGTTGTATTTATATAAACATATGTATATGTATTGTTATATATATTGTTAAAGAAGGGGCCATGAATTTCAGAAGGATTAGGAGGGGGCGTGGGGGAGTAGGAAAGGAGAGAGGGAGGGGTGGAAATGATGTAATTACAGTATTCGTGTATAAATTCTAAAATTAAAACAGTGAAAAGCTTTTTTTTTTTTTTTTTTGTCTTTTGTCTTTTGTTTTTTAACGAACCCTGTCTACCTCTTACTGGTGCTGTGTCCATAGGCAAATCACTTGACCTCATCAGTCAAATGGGTAGTGTCCAGATAGGCGTGTTGTTTGGAACAACTAAATCTGCATGTGTTGACGTTTTGTTGCCAACAACATCACTATATGTGTGTAATGCTGAAAGCAAATCTCTCCATTAATAAGACGTGCTCTCAACAAACATCTACTGTCTAATTTCTCTATAAAATATCAGAGCTGTTTAGGCAAACTCCCAGGCTTACTTAATTAGTAGATAATACACTGGTGACAGAAATGAATTACAGTTACTGTGAAACACCCTGCGTTGTTAATGATGACACACAAGGACCAGAAAACATGGCGGAGTCCATGGAAACCCAGGGCAACTGTGACAGTGGGGTCACAGAGCTTCTACCACCCAGGTCTGCAATTAGCTTATGTCCCAAGGGTCTGTGAACAGAAACTCCTCTGCAGCTCATGGGCCCTAAGATAATGAGGGAGAAATGGATGGTGCTTGGTTTATCTCTCCAGCTCAAGAGAGCACAGTGCATGGCAAATGAGTTTCTGGATGGAGTTCATCCACCATTTCAGGCAGTAAGGTTGTCAACACAGACGGGTGAGCTCAGCCTGTTCACTGTGTCTGTATCTTTTTTGTTGGGATTCAAAGGCCGTAGTCACGGAATGTCCCCAGTGCCTTCAACATGGTAGATGCTGAGAAGCTAGGGCAGGGGTTCTCAACCTATAGGTGGTGACCCTGTCACATATCAGACACCTGGCATATCAGATAATTACATTATAATTCATAACAGTAGCAAAATTATAATTATGAAGGAGCAACAAAAACAATTTTATGCCTGAGGGCCACCACAACAAGAGAAGCCATATTAAACGGTCACAGCATTATGAAAGTTGAGAAGCAATGAGTTAGGAGGCATCTGGGAGAGAAGCATGCTCTATTTTCTAACTTTGGCTGGAAGTTCTTCATATTATATGAGACAAGCTGTACTTTTTGTTTTAAAATTATTAATTGATTTATTCACTTTACATCCTGACCGTGGACCCCCTTCCTCTCCTCCCAGAACCCCCTCACACAGCCCTCTTCCTCCCATTCTTCCCTCTATTTCTCCTCAGAGAAAGGGGAGGTCCCCCATGGATACCAACCTGTCCTGACACTTTAAGTCTCTGCAGTCCTAGGTGCACCCTCTTTCACTGAGGCCAGACATGGCAGCCCAGTTAGGAGAACAGGACCCAAAGGGAGGCATCAGAGTCAGAGAGGGCTCCAATTTCAGTTGTTTGGGGATCCACATGAAGGCCTAGCTGTGTATCTGCTACATAAGTGCAGGGGCCTAGGACCAGTCCATGCCTGCTCTTTGGTTGGTGGATCAAGCCTTCATGGGCCCAGATTAGTTGACTCTATAAATCTCCTTGTGGAGCCTTGACCCCTCTGGCTCCTTCATTTGTTCCCCTAACTCTTTCATAGGACCCTCTAAGCTCTGTCTAATGTTTAGCTGTGGGTCTCTGTGGGATTTTTTAGGAGGGCCAGGTTTGCTCTTTTTTTCATGTTAAAACAACAACAACAACCAAAAAAAAAAAAAAAAAAAAAATCCAAACAACTCTTTAAGATAAAAGTACAAGCTCCATCCATATAGCCAGTTACAGTAGAAACCAGTATTTCCCAAGAGGCCTCCTTGCTTTCTCTAGTCCTGGGCAGACCTTTTTACTTAGCTAGCTAAAACCTGCTTTTTAGGATTCAGGAATACCGCACCCCCATTTTTACTTGAGCTGCAACTTGTGAGCAGGCAGGACCATGGTATACCCGTACCACGCAATGTCATTCACACGCCATATGCCACAGGTCATGCAGGCACACAGTACATCGGTGCAGAGCCTGGAGACTCACTAAGTGAAATAAATTAAGGGACACATATTGTCTAGGTCACTTGTGGTATTTAGAACGCGCAAACTCATGGGGACAGGCAGTAGAGTAGAGGTCATGGGTAAGAACTCCCTTAGCGAGTGGTGGTGCATTTAGTACTGCTGAGCGCTATCCCTGGAAATGGTTAAAAGAGTACATTTTACTTAATGACTATTTTTTACCACAACAGAAAGGATTCAGATCCAAAACTAGAAAAATAAGTAAACACAGGAGTCAAAAGCCAAAGGGGGTTTCACATATCCTGAAGAAGGTAGCCTGACCAGCTTGGTACAGATAACTGGTTTGTGCATTACTTCCTAGTGGCCTAATTCACATCTCTCTCCCAGATTAGGACACCTGCCACCCTCCCATACGCTACGAGAAGGTTAGAATGTGGTAAGAACACACGGCTTCCGACGGGCTGTGCTTCTGCGCTCTGGTGTACAAAAGCAATTTGGCGTGGGCTGACTCCTCCCGTCTTTTAAGCAATTTCCAGGTACGGTTAAATACCTGGTTAAAATCCCTCTAATGTGTCTGGTAATCATTTGAGCTGTTAAAGCATAATACGAATTCAGACAGATAGTTATGCTAAAGCCTTTCCCACTTGCCTACCTCTCAGGCAGATTACAGAGGGAATGTGTTATAGACAATAAAGTCTAAGGGGAAAAAAGTGTCACCCTGCTTCAGCTCTGCCATTAAACCCAACGATGGCGTCCATTGCCGTGTAAAAGGAAAAACAACAAGTTTACAGTTTCTCATTTCCCATGGTAAACAGATTGCTTATTTTAATTCTGAAAATAAAGCGACGGAGGCGACGGAGGTCTGTAAATAAGAGTGTGCATCTCAATTTTCTGCAAATGCTTAAGTGGTTTACATCTGTTTCCTCCCAGTTGTATTTCTCAAACATGAATTTCCATTTTAAAAAGAGTCGTAAAATCACTACTGTTTCTCTGTGGATCTATTAGCAATAAAATAGCCTACAGAGGTTTGCACAGCCATGGAAAATGTACAGTGATAATAGGCTGTCCTGCTGTTACATGGCTTATGCAAACTTTACATTTATCATGGCAGAACCATCTATCCGCAGGGTTGTAGCACAGCAAACAACTGAATAAAACAGACCAAGAGAAAAAAGACGGGACTGAAATCCCTGTGTACACATCATTAATCAGACAAGATGAATTCTCAAACCGAGAGGCATGATTCCTCAAAGCCAACTGAGGGAAGGGGCAGCAGCAGCAGCATAAGGAGGAGGAGGAGGAGGAGGAGGAGGAGGAGGAGGAGGAGGAGGAGGAGGAGGAGGAGTCAGGTTGACCTCAACCTGCAGCGTGAAGCTTTCCCTAAAAATCTCCAAATGGGCAAAAGCACTTCTCTCATCTGCATGCAATGCAAAGTCACTTCTCTAGTGGCTTTTTTTTTTTTTTTTTGGTAACAAACCTAAAGGTCACCCGTTGAAAATGTTTAGTCCAGCAGACCTTACTCTTCCATTGCTTTTCACTGGTGCACGGCGTGTCGGCATGCCTTGGGGGGTGTATGTTGCATTGGATGCGCATACCGTGGTACTGCCCGAGTATGTGTCGACAATCCTCTTGATTTTAGTCTGGAGGGGAAGCCCATGTATGCTCTGTTATGTTCTTACATGGGAATGGGGCCTCCTGAGTCTGCCTCCACAAACAGGGTGACAGGCATGTTCATCAAGTGCCCAGAGCCCCTGAGGTAGGGGGACCGAACACTCATGCACCCCTGTCCTTGATTTACATCCCACAGGACTCTGCCACCTCCAAGAGACGACAGTCCATGCTTCTGGTACTACACTAACTCCTGGCTGGAGTAAGGAGGTGTCATGACAGCTTATGTCCAAGATGCTACTCACGGGATCCATGTAATACTGCCTCCAGGAGTTCCATGAGTCCCTCAGCTCTATCAGTGTCCTTGTCCTGGAATATATGGGTAGACTCTACATTCTTGGCACCCCACAGCCTATTCTATTGCATGGAATTTTTAATTTATTATACTTTTTATATTTTTGGTTTTCCAAGACAGGGTTTCTCTGTGTAGCCTTGGCTGTCCTGGACTCGCTTTGTAGACCAGGCTGGCCTCGAACTCACAGGGATCCACCTGCCTCTGCCTCCCGAGTGCTGGGATTAAAGGCGTGCGCTGCAGCCGCCACCACCGCCCCGCTTCATGGAATATTTTAAAGGTGGTTTTGGTTTTGTTTCATCGGTATAGTGGACAGATGAGTTTGAGGAATAATTCTGGGAGACCCTGAGAAGAAAATGGAAAGGATACCCTTTGGCTAATGCCCCACGAGTAACCTTCTTGCCACACAATAAGCGATGGTCTCTTTTTTTGTCTTGTTCTTTTGTAGACTGTTTTTGGAGCTTGCCGAGCTTGCTGTCTCCAGAAGTCCTCTAGCTCCATAGTATTTAAGGAGGAGACGAAAAACAGCAGGAGAAAAGAGGTCAGGTGGAGGAAGGGAGCTGGCATATACAGCAGCACAGTAGTTCTTGCCCCTTCCATCAAGGTGGCTTTACTCAAGGTGCAATTTATTGTTTTGAATTCATTCATGTCAATGAGGTCTTGATCAGGCTGTCAGTGACACATCCTCGGATGATAAACTTGATGCAAACAGTTGGGTGGGGGAATAATTCAACAACCAACCTCATCGCTTTTGTGGACGAAGAAACTAGTTGTTAAGACTTGAGCCTTTTATCTGGGCTCAGAGCATAGGAAAATTACTTACGTGCACCACGCTGGGAAAAGAGAATCAACCTGCGTTCTAGCCCAGAGCCTCCTATGTCAAATTGCCCCAGGATTGCCTGGAAGGGGTCCAATCATTCTGACCATGGAAGCTGGAAAGGGCTTGGGATGCCCTGCATTTGCCGTCCTTTCAGGACACTGCTTTGCTGGTACTCTCTTTTACCCATCCCTGGATGCCACCCTCCTCTATCAGTCTCTCGCTCTGTGAACAGTACCAGGGTGATACTTCTTACAGCAGTAGCCCTAAGGATCTGCGCATCTTGGAACATGACAATCTAGCCACACAAGTCGCCCCAGCCTCTCACGGCATGCTGGGAGCAGAGATGCAATCAGTTGTAATAAGGGCCCTCAGCCCCACACCTGTTTCTAATGCCTCGGAGAGGAAGCAGGAGGGTAGCAAGCAGCGTGTCTGCCCAGGAGTCTTGCTAGAGCAATGAGGAGAGGCGCTGTTCTGATTCCTCAGCGCCCTGTCACCTGCCACATCGGTTCCTCTTCCACAAACAAACCCAAGGGTTTTTTTGTTGTTGCTGTTTAGTCAGACTTGTCTCTCAGCCATGGTTTTGAGGTCCCCAGGGGAGCCCCTTAGCAATTCTTGGAGGTATCACCGGACCCTTTCGGGCAGTTCTGATTCAGCTGTGGGCTCCAGTTTCCCCTCGCCCCCTTTGGTGGCCCCGCCAGGAAATGCTGACTCCTCCTGGAAATCCACGCTTTTGAATATGAACCAGATCCTGCTGGGAATCACTGACCACTGGACCAGGACCTACTGATAAGAGTATTAACTATAGTAATGGCTGCTGCCATGCTGCATGCCAACTACTACACACCGAGGCCCAGGCAGGCTAGCACATTTGTCTACGGCACACAGCGAGTCTTGAGGTTGGGATTGAAAGCCATGCTTCTGAACTATGTGATGGGTTTCTTCTTCATAGTGTCCAGTGTCAGTTTGGTGGGAAGGAGGGAAGGAAGCACTTCTTGCCTCTGGCCCTAAGGATGCGCCTGATGGAGGCCTCCACGCATGGGGTCCCCCCCACCCCCAGTCCCTGCTTCCTCTTCAGCACATTTCATTCTGCTTCCTCCTGCTGTCTCCAGGCCTCTCCTCCCTCCACACTTCCCCATCACTATACATCTTCTACACAGCGGGACAGGGTAATTCGCTGCATGCTAGGCAGTAACTATGTAGTAATAACAATAATTCTTGGTACTTAGAGCTCCTCATCCAAGGATGGCACCGAAGCTTAAAAGAAATTGAAATTTATCTGCTCACAGTAGCATGGTGGGGTGGCTTGGGTCTCATTTCCAGGCCTGGAGAGAAGAACAGATATATAAAGGAAGCAAGCACCTGTCCCTTCCTAGCCACCAAGAGTGATGGCCTCTTACATCTCTGATGCCCCTTTGCAGATTGCATTTGGAGCTTGGCAAGTTTCTATCTCCAGAAGCCCTGTGACTTTGTCACATTGAAGTAAAAGCCTGGGTGCATACTGTGAAATGATCCACGTCCATGCCTGTCCCCAGTGCTACTCCACTGTGTTGAGATGGGGAGAGAGGCACATAGGTCTGATGACTTTTCCATGTCTCAGTTACCTTTTGTCCTCCATAGGCTGTCCCCTTCCCCAGTGGCAGCTGAGGGTATAGCTTCTCTAGCTGTCTCTCATCTTCTATTCTACCTTCCAGTGCCTTCTCCTCACCAAAGCTGGGTTCCGGAGCTCGCTCCTTACCTACCTGGACCTAGAGGTTATACACTGTGTCATTCAACCTAGAGTGATGGGTTTTGATGACACTGGTCTGTCAACGTGCCCTCCATAGACAGACAGGTACACTCAGGCAGAAAGGCAAGGCTCTGTCTAGAAGCTGAAAGATTTATGGACAAGGAGTAGACTTTGGTCTTTCTCTCAAGGAGTGTGTGGATTCAGTGAAAGAAGAGAGAAACCCACAGGAGCAAGGAGCACCCATGTCTCAGGTGTGCTCCAATTTCACATTCCACACATGCCTGAAGTTTGGAGAGCAAAAGGTGTTTCCCACCTCCAACTTGGTCACAGTGAGGAGTTCAGAAGAAAGAAGAGCAGTTTAGCCAAGCTAGATGAGAGGCATTTCAACGCTAAAAATCACTGGAGCTTTCCCCTGACTGAGAGCAAATGCATTTGTCAAATACACCATAAATATACATTTGCACTATTTATTACCTCTGCCTATAAAAGAAAATTGTATTAGGTGATTGTGCTGAAAATGTGTCAAAAATATAATTTGCATCTCTTTTACGGGGGTGTTTTGTGTGTTTTTGCTATATTTCAATTTGCTAATATACATATATATCTCTGTAGAGACATATATAAATGCTGTTTAGTTCTTCTGATCTTTGTTTTTATTTTCTTGGTATAAAAATTTCAATATAATTTGTGATTCTAAAAATATTGCTTTTGAAAAATACGGTATGGATCCTTCATTCCCCTAATCCCCATAATCCAACACAATAAAGCATTTACTAAAAGTATATTAAAGAGAACGCCCTGAAGGGTTTGCTTCTCTTTGACAAACGGCCACAGGAGGCTTCTGCAGAACGTGTGGTGCATTGTCTTGAATTTCATAGAATCCATCTCTATTCGTTTGAGCACATTTTCCCTAAGCTTCTCCTTAGCCCCCCTGAAGTGGGGAGACCCAATTTCCCTCCAAGACGTCATACACAACATGTAAAAACAGAGCTCTAGTTGTTTGTGCTCATGGCTTATTCTATAGATGTCATGACCTTTGAAAGGCGATGCATTCATCTCCATCATTTTTATGTGAAGCATCTAATAGCATTTTGTGCTTGCAAGAAAAGACTTTTGCAAGCATGTCTTCTGCTGGCTCCTTTTAATCACCATACGAAGCAGGTCGTCAGCCCCCTAAGCTAAGGAAGAGGAGAGAAAGCCCGAGAGGCAATTATGTCACTTTAGGGTCACACAAAAAATCATTAGGAGATTAAAACCCAGGTCCTCCAAGTCACAAATGTTCTGCTTTGCTGTTAGAAATGTCATCCTAGTTTCTTTTCTTCATTTACAGGCCACACACCTGTCATTTTCCCTGAACTGGACAACATCAAGAGCCAAGAGAGGCCACCATCCCATCTACAGTATTTACAGTATTTCAAGCAGCCTGGAAACATGGTCTCACAGGGAACTTAGCCAGGGTGGTGGTGGCCAGTTGTGTGTGTGTGTGTGTGTGTGTGTGTGTGTGAGAGAGAGAGAGAAAGAAAGAGAGAGAGAGAGAGAGAGAGAGAGAGAGAGAGAGAGAGAGAGACAGACAGACAGACAGACAGACAGACAGACAGAGACAGACAGGCAGGCAGGCAGGCAGAGACAGAGACAGAGACAGAGAGGCATACAGAGAGAGAACAAGATCACCCAGTCCACCCCCAAATCAAACAACAAAGTAATTAAAGCTGAATGTCATAGACTTGATACCCTATGAGCATATACAGGGGGAGGAAATCCCCCTCAGGAACAGTCATAGGGGAGGGGAATAATGGGAAAATGGGAGAGAGGGAAGAATGGGAGGATACAAAGGATGGGATAAACAGTGGGATGTAACAATAATAAATTAATAAAAAAATTTATTAAAAAAAAAAGATTGGGTCTTAATCCAATGGAGCCGGTGGCCTCCTAAGGGGGTAGGCACATGCACATGAAGGAGGGCCATCTGAAGACACAGGATTAAGGTGGCTTCTACAATCCATAGAGAGAATCCCCACGAGAAGCTAATCCTGCCAGAACTTGGTCTGGCTCTCAGAACCCCAAGAAATAAATTTCTTTGGGTAAGCCAGCCAGGTACTGGCATCTCGTTCGCCTCTTAAGGTCCATGTAACATAGACAGGCTCTAAACCCTGACCAAAGTCCGGCTAAGCAAAAACTTGCCAAAGAGGATCCTTGAGGAGGAGGAGGAGGAGGAGGCCCTTCACTGAGAGCTGCAGAATGGACCACTGAGTCAAAGCCAGCTGGGTTGAGTCAGCATGGGGGAGGTGACAAGCACTTCCAGGTAAGAAGGTTAGAAGGCCAACACCCACCAACTTCTGCTGCCACTGCCAGCAGCAGCAGCAGCAGTCTCCAGGAGATACCTGTGTCACCATGGCAACAGAGGAGGCTGAGCACCTACACCAAGAAGTGCCAGGCGGGGTGGCTATGGGATTCAGAGCCGCACTATCAAAGAGCCTTGCTTGACACCACCTAAAGGGGCTAAAGGACTGAATGTAAGCAGGGCTGAGAACTAGTGTTTTTTTTTTTCTTCTCTGCTAATAGGGGCTCAAGTGAAAGTCACAGGCAAATAAATAAATCCTCTGGTGTTAGTTACTCATCTTGTCACTGTGACAAAATACCCTGACAAAGCCAATTTAAGGAAAGAATAGCATATTGATATGTATATCTCATGTGCCTATACATAAATACATACATACACACATACATACATATATACGCATACACACACACACACACACACACACACACACACACACACACACTTGTTTTATGGGCACAGTTCATCATGGTGGGAACATGGTGGTGTTAGACACTTGACACCGTTGGTTGCATTTCATCTGCAGTCGGGATGTCAAGGGCATTAATAATGTTTTTTATTCAGTTCCAGACCCCAGGCCATAGAACAGTGCCATCTTCATTTACGGTGGGTCTTTCCATCTCAGTTAAGCTAATCTGGAAAATCCTTCCCAGACATGCCCAGAGATTTGTTTCCATGGTGATTCTAAATCCTGCTGGGTTGATAATTATAATTAGCCACCATGCCTCTTTTCTTCTGCCCTTGAAAGGTGTGACCTTAGGTTAAATCAGAGGAACCTGTGGGGTGGGTAGGGTTGGTACCAGCCAATTACCACCACAGACCATGACAGCATGGAAGTGATATGGATGTTGCCCCTCTAGCTCTCTCCCATGTGCTTACCATGAGTCAGCTACACCTTAATTTATGCAAAGAATAACACTTGCCTTCATCCTCCTACATTGCTGTCTTTCCCGATGGTGTTACAAGCGAGGGTACAGTACATAGCTCCTACAAGAATCTGTCGACTAAGCAATGATACCGCTACCTGTGTAGCTGGAACTTATGTCTCTGGAGAGTTTCTAGTTGATGACCTTGGAGCCTCAGTTTCCACATCTGTAGAGAAAAGTGCTGATCTAAGAGATGCTGAAGATCTGTCCTCAAGTCTCTAGTTGTAAGAGAAAGTCATCCGGCTTTTGTTGTCTTTCTAGTCGGCCACAGGAGAGCTGGAAAAGAACGATTGCTATAGCTACAAGATCACTGAGAGCTTGCCCTCCATGCTTTCAGCAACATAGTCTATTTCAGTGCCCATGACAACCTTGTATAGAAAGCCCATCACTGCTTCCATCATTTGAATGAAAAGAAAATGGAGACACGGGAAATAACTCGCGCAAGGAAACACAGAAAGTATTAGAGTGGGAAATAAAATAGGGATGGATGGCTTCCACAGGTCTGCCTGGACCACCACAACAGGTTGTGTCGTGGTTTCTATCTTGTTGCTGTAATAAAACATCACGACCAAGACAGTTTGCAATAGAAAAGTTTATTTTGGCTTATGCTGCCAGAGAGTTAAAGTCCATTACACCAGACACAGCATGCAGCAAATGGCAGGCATAGCTGCTGGGGCAGAAAGCCAAGAACTCACATTTTGGAACCTAAAGCACCCAGGCATAAAGCAGAGAGAGAAAGTGAGTTGTAAGTAGATGAGGTTTTTACTTCCACAGCCTCTCCCAATGAGGTACTTCCTCCAGCAAGGCCGCACTTCCTAAACCTCCCCAAACAGGACCACTGACTCGGGGGATCAGCTGTTCTAATTCTGAGAGCCTGCGAGGGACGTTTCTCCTTCAGACCATCACAGGCTATCTTGCAGACTGGAAGACAGTAATAAATATGTTGCTATATTAGTTGTTTCTCCTGTTGGGATAATGAAAGTACCCTGACCAAAGCAACGTACAGAGCATCCCATCATCAGGAAAAGCCATGGAAACAGGAGCTTAAGGGAGCTGGTCACATTGTATCAGCAGTCAAGAAACGGAGTGACAAACAACTATGCTTGCCTGGCTTCCTACTCAGCCTAGGACGTAAGCCCAGGGAATGATGCTGCCCATCTTTAGCCTGAGTGTTCCCAGCTTCATTCACCTCATCAAGACATCGCCCAGTGACTTGTCTCCCACATGGTTCTAGATCCTGGCATGTTGACAACCATTGCTAACCTTCGCAGTTGGCTTTGGAGAGGAGAAAGCAACTATCTTGAACCTATATGCCTTAACAGAAGTTCCTACTGCCAAGGCCACTTTCACCCCACCCTACCCCCAGTTTGTTGTCTGCCTTATTTCACAAGCATGTATCGGATGCTTATTGTGCATGCCAGGCTGTCTTGGGGTTAAAAGAGGACCTGAGAAGTAAAAAAAAAAAAAATACTGAAAAGATCTGGGTTGAGGGCCAGGGGTGGCAGATTCTCTGCGGGAAACAATTATTTCTGAGGTATTTGTTTGTTTGTTTGGTTTGGTTTTGGTTTTTATTGTGGCATTAGTTTGCTTGTTTGTTTGTTGAACTCACCTTCAAACTTATCTCCCTCATCACAGGAAACCTCATGATGCCATCTTATAGCCAGTAGGGCTGCCAGCTGAGGTGCAACAGAATTCCAAGCGGATCTTTCCAACCTTGTGATCTGAAACTTACCTAATCCTTGCCTGGCTTACTTGGTCTTTGTGGGGAGGGAATGGTGAAGTGGTTACAAGCCCATTACAGAGAGTTGGCTTGTGATTCATTTATTTTCCTGCCACACACGCGCGTGCACACACACACGCACACACACACACACAAATGTGTGTTTCATCTTGTGAACATAGCAACCTGCTCATGCAAAAACAGACAGTACACACACAACTGGTAGAGCTGACCTCAGATGGTATGGCTGCAGTTTCTTTCTTAATGCACTAGAGAGGAGTCTCACGGCCTGATTTCATTAACCTGGCCCTCTCCAGGGTTGTCTACCACCCGTGAGTGGAGGAGGAGGAGGAGGATGAGGGTGAGGAGGAGGAGGAGGAGGTTCCACATTGCTGCTCCTCAGACAGACAGAACACAGCCTGCACACTGGGTTACCCAGGAGACCAGAGCAACGGGAACATGCCCAGAGCTTGAGAGTGGCAGACCATGTCGGAGCCTGCTGAAGTTACACCTGTCCAGAGGCAGATCTTTCTTCCCCAGGTCAACCATGCCACGCCACCCCACAATCCACTCATATTGGGGGAAGCAGTATTGAGTCCCTCTGTAGGGGCCCAGGGATGAAGATGTTCTGTTTCATGTGCCCAGGGATGGTGGGAGAACTCTAAAGACATCACAAGACACCAACCTGGGCCCAGGACAACTTGGCTTATACTCCCCAGAAAGCACCACAGCCACACTTGAGAACTGGCCTCATTTTCACAGTTCTGAGTGGTGACTGCTTACAAAGGGGCCTGAGGAGCATATAGGGCTCTGAATAGAAAATAGGGTTAGCTTAGAGTTGTGTCATCTTTGGTCTCATATGAGAAAAATAGGTGGGGCTGGAAGGGGACATGGTCTTCAGAGCTCACGAGGCCCGTGCCATCAGTCCTTAGGTGGCAGTCAGTGGGCGCTGTCCTAGGCAGCTTCCTTCTCAACTCTGCCCTTGGCTTGAGGGAGGCGGCCTACTCCCCTCGGCAGTTCTTTGATAGAGCTCTAAAAAAAATGGGTGTCAGCCAGAAAGACATCTCTGGCTTGAGTGACTTCCTCAGCAGCAGTCAGCAGCCTACCCAGCCCCTATCTGGAGAGTGGCCATCTTGTCTGCCCATGAGGCAGCTATGAGCTAAAGGGAGGCTCCAGGGACACGGTCCTCCAGCCATAGATGCCTGGCGGCTATACTCCATTTGTCTCCAGGACAAACAGAAGGCTTCAGTCATCTACAGAACTGCCTTACCTTCTAGAATATGGGTTCACGTGGGGCGGGGGGGAGGCCCATACAACACACACAGACTCATGCCCGCAAGACAGAACAATGTCAAAGCTAAGCTCATGCCCCATTTTTCATATCGCTTCCTATTTTCAATAGCTACTGGGTGCCAGAGAGGAAAGGAACAACTTGAAAAGACAATTAGCGGGACATGTGGTATCCATTCTTGGCTCTGCAGCCTCATCTGCCTACAAATACTCTGCAATCTTTCATGAAAAATGTTTTAGAACTAATGAGCTATATTTGCATTCCCCGTAGAATGAATTCAGAATTCCTCATCTATGCTGCACCATGAAAAATGGATGTGTTTGGCGCAGAAGTCATTTGAACATAAAAGGCCAGCCTCGGTGGAAACACAACCCTTCGGAAGAACTTTTTAAGCAGCTTAGGTCACTGACACCGGCTTCTGCAGGGGAAGGTCAGGCTCCCGCCCTCAAAGGGTGGAAATTTCCTGCACAAACCTACACGCTGATGAGATTTGTTTCTGTAGATAATCTGCAACAGTGAAATTTTTCATAATGTCACCGCAAAATAAATTAAAATGTTCATCTTCATATGGCTGGTTCCATTGCATTAAAATAAATGTTGCCAGCTCATTTAATTAGTATAGTTAGGAATGTCCCCTCTTTGCTTCACCGACTCTCCAGATCACAAGTTAATTTGTCAAAATCAGACCATTGTTTTTCCTTCATTCTTCATTACTAAGGACAGCCCCATTTAAATAAATGTTTATGCTACAGAGAGCAGAGCAGTGAACGACCCCAAATATTTTCCTAAGCTAACGCTGGAAAAGTTTAAAACACGGCAAGGGAAGATGTGGGTTTTCTCCCGTCCCGTTGTGGTTATTGGATATTTGACTGGCTGGAAAGGTACAGAATTGAGCAGTCTGCCGTAACTGATGATGTTCCGTCCGCCATTGCTCATGTTGGCGGATGCACCCTCCTGGAAGCAGTTTTCGCCTATGTTTTCAAAGACAAATGATGACAAAAGATAGCATCTCTATAAATTACCTCCTCAAATCATTCTCTTCAAGAACCCTTGGTTAATCAATTAGTCAGTGCTGGGAGGGGGCTGATCTGGACGGGGGTAGGGGGAGTGGAGGGGCGGGTGCAGAGAGGCTCCTGGTCTCACAGCCGTTTGCTCACCATTACCAGCTGCGAGCTTCAGGCACCACTGCTGAAGACTGAAAAGATAACCAAACTCTGGGGCTGAGGCGAGGCGGGAGGTGGGGGGGGGCTGCTTTCATTCTCTCTCACTTCCTGCCTCTCCCAAACCTCAGAGAGAGAGAAAGAGAGGGAGAGGGAGAGAGAGAGAGAGAGAGAGAGAGAGAGAGAGAGAGAGAGAGAGAGAGAGAGAGAGAGTCCGAAGTGTGGGAACATGGCAGCCATTAATAAAGTGTAGGTCCCTGGCAGAAGTGTGTTGGGGTTAATGATGAAGATCAAGGGGAAAGGGGTTCACATAATTGGCTGAGGAGTTAGTGTGTAGAGGTGCTCTGGAAGGCATCCATCAGTAATGGATGAGAGGATTTATCAGATCATTATCAACGCCCCATACTAATGAGCTGAATTCCCGCTCAATAGAGACTCCGCCATTGGAAAGCGCCACAGGGCTTGGCTTTATATTCAGTTCCAACCAGGGGGAGGTCGACTCCTGTCCCTCAAGCTTTGTCTTCCAACATGATGGAGTGACCCAACCTCCTCCTTCGTAAGGAGGATGCCAGACAGGCTAACCTTTCTCTTTTTATTGGCTAGTTTTCCCATTTTTCCCTTCTCCTTTTTCTCCTTCCTCTCTTTCCTTCCTCTTCCTCCCCTCCCCTCCCTTTCTTCCCTTCCCTTCCCCCTCATTTGGGACAGAGTTTTCTTGGCCTGCTCCCCATTTCTCGCCATTCTTCTTGTTCTGTATGGTTGCTCTGCTCCCCCCACACCACAGCAAATCAGGACAAGGGAAGTAGATGTGGCTCTTCAGACTGCTGCGGTCCCCTGCGTAAGAGAGCCTTTCAGAACTGCCCTCTACAAGACTTGGATGGGGTCTTGCATGTAGAATCAATCTTCCTTTTTTTTTTTCTTTTTGAGCAAATCCTTGGGACCAACTTTGCCTCATCAATGAATTATTTTATTAACCAGGAAATGTAATTACTGATCATTGTATGAATGTGCAATCTAACCCCTGCAAATTGTGCAAGTGTGGTTGACTTTCCAGTTCTGCCAGCTGCCGAGGACTTGGGCAGGCAGGAAGCGGCAGGTTTCCCACTCTCCCCTACTGACAGAAGTGGCAGCTGAGTGTGAGGCTGTGCATTTACCCACTCATTCATTAATTCTTTTGCTAACACTTGTTGGCAGGCAGGAGACTAGATAGTGTGTGGAAATCCAGCTTCCTTTCTCAGAGAAGGTGAGTCTTCCCATTGGTTGGCCTGTCCTGTAGCCCAGTGGTCTGATCTCTGAGCTATAAAACCTTGTGAGCGAGCATTTTTACTCACTGAGCAATAGAACCCAGGACAGCGTGGTTCCTGACGCGCATGTGCGGAAGTTATCTAAACGCACCTGTCCAGAGGCGGGACCTTCTGGAGATGATGCAGCCCTGTGGATTCTCTCCGGTGATTCGTGCTATTAGCTTGAGAGCAGGTTGTCACCTAGGTAAATTCAGCCCTTTCCCCTCTCACACTGCCACCAAGTCACACCCTGTGTCACTGGAAAGCACCTCTGGAAGCCTTCGCAAGATACCTCACGTCGACTTGCTCAGACAGGTCTCTAAAATGTTAAGATCCCACTCTTTTCTTTAAAAACTATGCAGCCTGTGGTATCTGTGTAGCAACACAACATAGGCTAAGTTTAAAGGGGGGAAACATGGAAGAAGAAAAAGCAAAGGAAGATGGAGACGGTGCCGACTTCTGTCTGCTTCATATTGTGCTAGAAAATTAAACAATATAGTAGTGAGTGATCACTGAAACAGAAAATATGAGACAGGTTTTTGTGGTGGTGTTTTTTTTTTTTTTTTTTTTTTAGTAATGCACTCTCTTATTTAGATAGACTCACTTTAAATCTTCACCACTAAAAATCGAAAAATTGTGTACTGTGCATATTTTTATAGTACTGTAAATTTTGCCTTTTAATCTATATTTTAAAAATCTCATGAATGTGGCTGGGCGCAGTGGCACATGCCTTTAATCCAGCACTCGGGAGGGCAGAGGCAGGTAGATCTCTGTGAGTTCAAGGCCAGCTGGTCTATAAAGTGAGTCCAGGACAGCTAAAACTACACAGAGAACCCTGTCTCAAAAAACAAAAACAAAAACAGCTTCTTCCAGAGGATCCTGGTTTGATTTCCAGCATCCACATGGGCAACTAACAACGGTCTGTTAAGTCCACTTCTAGAGGAGACTCTGGTGCCCTCTTCTGGCCTCTGCAGGCACTGCATACACATGGTGCACAGACACACATGCATGGACACAAAATAAAAACAAATAAATCTCAACAAATTTAAATTATTGTCTTAATTTTATTGATTGATTGTGTTCATGTGTGATCATGCATGAGTGCCACAGTACACATGTGAAGGTAAGGGAACAACTTGTGAAAGTTGGTTTGCTTCTTCAACCTTGGGGTTCCTAGGGACCCAACTTAGGTCACCAGGCATAGTGGCGAGTACTTTTACCTACTGAGCCATCTTGTTGGCTCTTGCTTGGCTTTTAAACATGGATTCTGGGGATCCAAACCTAGGTTCTTAGGCTTGTGCCTATCCACTGAGCTATCACCCCAGGGCAAGGTCTTACTTTTAAAAAAATGTTCCAAATAGATGACAATGCCTACCAAACCAACAAGAACGCACAGGTGAAGTTCTTAAGCTGATCTACACACCAGGCACATGTTCATACAACAGAACATTTTTCAGCCCCCAAAAGGAGTGAAGTCCTGATGCACACTGAGATACGCGTGAGCTTTAGAAACAGCACGCCAAAGCATGGAATGCGATGCAAGGTATGTGGAACATCAGATCAGCAGATTGCTCTGGTCAGAGGCAGGGGGAGAAAGGCAGGCCAGAGAGTGACTGCTGATAAGCACGAACTTATGTTCTGAGGTTCTGAGAACTTTCTAGAATGGATAGTGATGAAGTTGCATGATCTTCTGAGCAGAGTGAGTTGAACACTTCCAAGATGCTGAATATTTAGTGTGTGAGCATCGCCACTAAAATAAGACCACTTGAAAACCTATAGATAATTTTAAATTATAAAACTGAGGTTTCTAATATATGGTTATGATTCATCTAATGAATATATACTAAACACACACACACACAAATAAATAAAAATACAGAAATGTATTTCCATGTGTGTGGGAATTAAATCAACAACCGAGGTTTGGCTCTTCATGCCTGTGCCTCTCCTTCTCTTAACTCCAGACCAGAGCTCACTCCTGCCTGGATCACAGGCTCTAGGGACTATGGTACCGACTCTTGATTTTTTTTTTAACCCAGTGAGCAACAAAATCATTTTGGGCTTACCACTCTGATGAGCAGCCCCTTTCCTATCTCCATCTGCAGAAACCAGAGAACAGTGTATACAAATCTGCCTTATAAACCGTTCTGCAGAAAGAGGGGAAAGATTCAGGGCAGCCTAGCACAAGGCTCTGTTAGCATCAGGCAGGCCCCCAGTAATAAATACATTTATTGCTTGGACAGTAAAAAGTACTGGAGAGTTTAAAATAAATTCAGAGTTATTTAAACTTAATTTATGACCAGGAAAATAAACCCTCTCTCCCACCATTAATGTTTTTTATCTGGGCCATCAAATGTCACACGCTACTGATTTTGGATGTAAGGTCACTGGAAACAACATATCAAAGGTGTCAGAACCACAAATCAAATGAAATTCCTTTAAAAATAAAAACGTCAGGAGTAAAATAATAGGCAATAGTTATTTCATGCTATGAAAGACTTGTAATATATCAAAGGGTTCACCTTTTTCTACCTTTATGATGTATCATTCCCAACACTAAATACATTTCTGCTCAACAGATAAAGTAAAGAAAACAGCGTTGAAATGCCTATGATGCTAAGAGGGATGGCACATAATAACTGTCTGGAGGCACATAAACATGAGAAGGCAGACTGCTGAATATATCAAAAGACAAACAATGACCCTGCATATATGGAGCCTGCCGTCTAGCGTGTCAGTTGTTTTAAGAGGAAGTCTTAAAGGTCAGCGCAGGCAGAGCCTTTGAAAGCAGAATACAAATTACATCGGATTTTGGATAAGGGAAAAAAAAAAAAAAAAAAAAAAGAATTGCCACACTAGTGCAGTTCTCTACGGAAGTCTGGAATCCAGAAGCAATCGTCTGGCCTTTTATCCCAGGGTTGAATAAAATAGAAGCAAGTGCCAGTCTTCAGGGACAAGATGGACGATAAAGGAGACGCAGAGCAGATGGCTTCTTTATGACCGTCGTGTCATGCAGCTGACAGGCGGTGGCATTTGCCATCACGAGTCGTTGCTAAGTGCATTAACTCCTGGCGTGGTAAATTCACCCAGGATCGTGCTTTATGTAAAAGTCTCTGACTAAAGGGCTTATCGGAGCCTCAGGTAAAAGCGACTTTGTTTCATCCTTGTGACATATCTTACAGTGATTTCCTAGGACATGGAGGGTAAAATCTTGCTTCCCGGTTCAAGGACTCATAATCCAGCGGATGAAATGGCTCTGGGGGGGATAATGGAGAATGGCGGCTATTCACGCAGAAGTATAAATTTCGCCCAAGGTGGTAGTAAGCAGTTAGAGAAAAGGCCGTAACACTTTGGTTTAAACCTCCCAAAGTCCTTTTTTCACGGGGGGGGGGGTGTGTGGAGGGGGGAGGTCATGACTCCAGTTAGCAGGTATAAGGGCTGTAGCTGGCCCGTGTCATCGCTGTGTTCCACCAGGGTCCTTTCTCTGTTGCCGCTGCCTTTCAGAAGAGTGGACTGTAGCTGCATGGTGGCTCCAGACAGTCTCAGTCCCTCTTGACAGGAAGTCACCGTACAGCAATCTGTCTGTGACAGTGGGAGTGCGTGGCAGAGACTGCATGTGGTGGATTCCGTCTGTGACAGTGGGAGTGTATGGCAGAGACTGTTGACATGGTGGCAGGCCAGGAACCAGCAAGCAGGGCCGGAACCAAACGAAACCTTCCAAGTCCATGTGTAGTGGCCCACTCCTACCAGCTAGACCCCACTTCCTAAAGGCCCCACCACCTCACCAAATGGTATCTCCAGCTCAGGAACAGACGTGCAAAACACAAGACATTTTAGATGCAAACCATTACAGATATGGACATCTAATGCTTTTCACTTGACTGATGAGTAAACTGAGACCCACCTGCGAGCGGCTTCACGTACTGTGGCCTGATTCTGGCCAGGCTGCTGAGGTGACTGTCAGTATGTCTGCCTCACATGTGTGAGGTACCTGTTACCAACTGGGAGGCGGGTTCCCTAAAATGGTCTCTAGCTGTCCTAGATTTTGTTGTCAGCTACCGGCTTCTCTGAAAGTCAGTTTCTCTGGGAAGCCAGTTCTATTTGTACTTGTGGGGGCTTCTGAGCAGCTTCCCCACAACCCAGTTACCTCAGAAGAAGACTGAATGAGAGCACGCCTGCCTAAGCAAGTGGCTAAAAAAAAAAAAATCAACTCCTTGAATCAAGTCTGATTCTAGCATATGCGTGCAGCAGCAGCTTGAACAAGGCTCTAAAGTTGCTCTACATCCTGGCTTCTTTATTCACGGGGATGGTGCCGAAAGGATGAGGGAGAGAGAGGAGGGGGTTGAGGAATTTCGGAAGAGCCTGCCCTAGGCCCGGGATCATGACACAGGCCGTAGAGGAGGGCCTGTTGTCCTGTGTTGTGGTTAACCTTCACTCTAACTGTGACTGGGTTTAGAGTAACCCAAGAAATGTACCTCTGGGTGTCCATGAGAGTGTTTCCAGAAAGGCTTATTGAGGAGGAAAGTCTTACCTTGACTGTGTGTGTTGCTATCTCATGGGCTGGTGTCACAGACTGAGCACCCCATTTCTTTCTTTCTCTCTCTCTCAATCTCTCTCTCTCTCTCTCTCTCTCTCTCTCTCTCTCTCTCTCTCTCTCTCTCTCTCTCTCTCTCTCTCTCTCTCTCCCTTCCCCCTTCTCTGATTCCTAACAGCAAACATAAAGTGACCAGCTGTCTCACTCTCCTACTTCCATGATGCTTTGCACCTTCAAACTGTGAGCCCACATAAGCCCCCTTTCCCACAGGTTGCTTTTGTCAGACATTCTGTGTCAACAATGAGAAAGTAACGACCACATCCTACTGCCAAGAGCACCACCCTTCACCTTCAGACGGAACAGGGGCCTGATCACTGTGACATGGGAGTGCAGGCCCTGTGTGGCCAAGGGATGCCTTACCCCACTCTGTCATCATTTGAGCAATCTGCTTGAAAGGCGGAGTTCAGGTCAGGGTCACATCAGGCGAGACAAACACCTTAATGTGAGACAGCACCCTGCTTATTGGTGGGTTTGACTTATTAAAGACAAATAATGCTGAGGCGATTCTATAGGCATCGGATGAATTATTTATGCACCCAGTGAAAACGCCTTAGCTAGATTTCAAGCCTGCTTAATCTTTGAACTTTCAGTTTGATGTGTAGAAACTGCGACCACTTTCTAGTTGGAGTTACTAAAGCTTACATTCGGGGGGGGGGGTCCCACCTTGAAGTGTATCAGTATTAAGTCTGCATGGTGAGATGTAAGGCAGTATAAAGGGGATTCAAAAAAATCCCCAAAATTAATTTTAAGGAAAAGCAAGGGCTTCTACCAGATGTTTATTGAAGAGTCTTATTGAATCAATTAGACCTTTCAACATAGAGAGTGCAGGGCGTTTAAGATCAAATACGGTGATGCTGCAGTTTTATTAGTTTTCCTGAAGTTCAAGGGGCCCTTTCACTTCCTATCGGCGTGCAATCTCACTCGGAAGTAATTGCTAGCCTCGCCATCCTATTACGCAGAAATTCAATATAATTAGAGACATATTTGGTCCTCTACCAGCTTGAATTCTTGCCCAGCAGTCTTCAGCCTGTTGCCTTTTCAAAACACTTTATTAAAAACTTGTTTTACTGTCACATTCTTTAAAGGAAAACAATAACTTCCAAGTACATTTTATGGAAGTTGCTCAAAATATGGGCCACAGTGCCAGAAACCAATAAACTCAACGCACAGAACTTCCATCAGAGGCCTGCCGTAAACTGCGGCAGAGCAGCCTGGGCACGTTTGACCTGAAAATTGAAATTCATGTGCTATAATACTGCGTTTTATTGGAGGAACCATCGGGCCCTGCAATTTTTAAGACCATATCCTTATTCTGTTGACTACAATGCAACTTAGCTCCTCTACATCCTTTCTCTCCTAAAGAGCCCCAGTGCTTTTCCTGTCATTCCATCCGAAGTAGCTTTATGGGTTGGCGTGTATTAATTATGTTTTATGGAGTAATATGCTTGAATGGAGAGTGTTTTTTTTTTTAGGCCAGACCCTTAAGAGGAGGCGTTCTCAGCACGTGAGCAGAGGGAAATTTGGATGACAACACCCCAGTAGTTGTAATGTTGAGCCAACAAACCCAGGGCGTTGCAAATCGGGGGCCAGCTCTTTGAAGCCAAGCCTTCCTGGGACCAAAAGCCAGTAACATGAGGCTTCTGGAAAAGTGAGCACTGCTCTGGGCCACCTTGCTACTGTATGAGCTGAGGACCTGCCAGGTAGAAGAACACAGATGGCATCACAGCCTAGACATGGCCTTTCCCAGTGACCCATTTCTTAAATGGACTCTCATTGCCAATGGTACAATTTGAAATGGAAGCTTCCAATAGCTTCTTTATGTAAAGCTACCCACAGTAGAATACAGCATGGAGATTTACCTCCTAGACCCAGCAGTGTCTCTTGGGCCGATGTTACAATATGCCTGGTCCCTGGCATGTAGATCTGGGAATCCCAATACAAGTTTAGATTTCAACAGCATTCAAGTGCTGAGGAATGAAGACAGTCTGATGTAGAACCCTAGTCACCAACTTCACTGGGCTGAGAGATGCTCAGGAGGTCAGTGACACACTTCTGGGTTTGTCTGTGAGGATGCTTCCAGATAAGATTAACTGAGAGGGGACCGTCCTGTTGTTTGGGGATCCGGAGGAACTAACACAGAGGGTAATTCTACAGTTCCTGGGGAGAGAAGCTGAGGCAGAGATGTGTGGGTCTCAGTCTTAATTTCAAATAAAATGCAAACATTTGAGCTATACAGATCTACTTTCCCTTTCTTAGATCTAGGGCCAAGAAGGGTGGGTCCAGCAAGCAGAAACCTGCATGTATTTCCACTCTTGTAAGCCAACATGGCTCAGAAAGCAACATTCACATTATTTAACAGCAAAGCAATTGAACTTATTTTGGAAGCAGATTTGGCTTATAATAGCACCAAAATAAGTAAGTAAGTAAGTAAATAAATAAATAAATGAAGGAAGGAAGTCATTCTGGGTCTAGATCTAACAGTGTTCACAAGATGTATATGAAGAAAACTGAAAAACTCTAATGAAAGAAATCAAAGAAGCTCTGAAAAAAAGGAAAGATGTTTTGGGCTGGAGAAATGGCTCAGAGGTTAAGAGCACTGACTGTTCTTCCAGAGGTCCTGAGTTCAATTCCCAGCAACCACATGGTGGCTCACAACCATCTATAATGGGATCTGATGCCCTCTTCTGGTGTGCAGGTGTACATGTGGGCAGAGCAATGTATACATAATAATAAATAAATAATTAAAAAAAAAGATGTTTTGTGTTGGTGGGTATGGTGATTTGGCACAGTATTTTTAAGATCTAAGTTTCCTCTAACTTAATTATTAGATTAAACATAATTCCAATAGAAATACTAACAGGCAATTTTGTGGGTACCAGCAAACTGATTCTAAAGTTGATGTGGAGAGACCAGAGACCCAAAGTAGCCGAATCATGTAGAATGAGAAGAGAAAATAAGAGCATCGAGTGTCCCTGATTTCAGGCTCTTGCTAGAGCTGCAGGCATGGAGAAAGTGTGGTACTCCCAAAAGCATGGGTGGGCAAATCAAGAGAAGAGCGCGGAACGTACTGAGACAGACCTGTGCAACTGTCTTCAGCTGCAAGTGCAGGACAAAGGAGCAAAGGTGGCCAGCGCAACAGTGACATGGCAACAGGCAGCTGCTTCTGTGGAAGACAGCTCAGGGGTTCCGTTATTGTTCGTAACGTCAGGAATAGATCGCGAAGTTAGGGGAGGGAAAATAGGATCAAAACATATTGTATCCCATTTCCAAAGAATAGTAAAATATTTTGAGATATTAATAGGTTTTTAAAATTACATATATTGATTGAGAGAGGGAGGGAAGGAGGGAGGGAGGGAGAGAGGGAGAGAGAGAGAGAGAGAGAGAGAGAGAGAGAGAGAGAGAGAGAGAGAGAGAGAGAGAGAGAGAGAGAGGTGTGAGCAAGCACATGTCGAGGCCAGAGCGTATCTTTCAGGAGTCAGCACTCTTCCTCCACCACATGAGTACTCATGGCCCACGTTTAGCATTTTAAAAACAAAACCAGAAATGTAACTTTTTGCACTCTTTGGTTATTCAAATGGCTTTGAAAACCCAAACCAACCACAACTCAGCACAGGAAGACTCACAGCATTTTTGTTTTGTTTCACTTTGCTTCTGTAACTAAGAGAAATTGGGGCCAACCGAAGTGTCCCTCAGTAGGAAAATTAGACAAACATCCAGACAACAGAACAGTCTTTAGTGATAGAGAGATGAGAAGAGCATGGGGGGAAGGCGGTTAAAGGGATGGATCAGTTTGAATGGCCACAGCACCTGGAAAGGGCAACACCACGGAGACACTAAGGTCAGTAGGTGCCAGGGGCTGGGTGCAGAGAAGGACAGGCGAGAGGGGACCGGGGACTTGGAGGGCAGGGAAGGCCCTTTCTACAGCAGTACGGGGTGCGTTCCTGATGTCACACAGTTTTGAAACCCATAGAATGCTCCCTGCCAGAGTGACTCATAATGTATGGGTTTTCGTCAATAACTATGCATGCATGTCATTTTGTCGATGATAACAGACCCGCCACCCAGAGGCACTGCTGTGGGGTGTACTGTGCTCAAGAGAAAGACACGAGAGAGAGCTGCATTTTTCATTCTTCACTTTCCCCTGTAAATCTGGGGTTCCCTTTGAAGGCTACTCTATTAATTTCTCTTCCAAAAATGTGCTTTGTGGAGACTTGTTGGAGCAGATGGTTCTAATTACACAAAACATCTTGTCCTGCAGATTTTGGCTGGTGGAAAGTTTCCTGTGAGAAGTGGTTTATAGGCCTTCTGTCAAGTCTAAAGGACTCAAGCATAATACTTTAAAATAGTAGATGGACAATACTTTCATTTCTAATCTGCAGGATGAGGGAATCAAGTTTCAGAGAGAGGGGGCTGGAGAAATGGACCAGAAATTAAGAGCATGAGCTACTCCTCCAGAGGACTTGAGTTCGACTCCTAGCACCCACGTGGTGATTCAGAGCTTTCTATAACAACAGTCCCAAAGCCCTTGGCAAGTCTAAGTTCAAGGACATGCAGAAACTGAAAGCCTAGTATGTTGCAGTGACGGAGAAGCGAACCAGAGCACCTTGGGAGGCCCTCCACTCATTGTGGCTCCATCTTGACCGCCCCTCCAACCACTCTAGGGAACATTAGAGAACTTGGAAAAGGCTCTGTGCTCCTTCCTGAAGTCAGCAGTGTGAGGGTTGAATTGGAACCATGATCTTGGCCTTGTGGCTGCATTTCTCCCACTGACAAAATGCAAAACTTCAGCCCAGCCCACATCCCTGCACCCTGGAGTCCTTTCTTTCAGTATCAGAACCTGGGTCCCCAGCAGCTGCACCTCACCAGCTGCATCCCCGGAAAGGGCTGCTTATAAGTTTTCTATCCCAAGTCCCCCGTTGCTCTCTCTTCCACCAATAAGTATCCTTTCCCTCCTGCACCCCATTTCGCTCACTTCCCATCTTCTGTGCGCTGCATATTCAACCTTGATTTGCTCCCAGCTCCATTCATTGTAAAATTTTCTTTAAAGGGGATGGGGGTTGGGGGATCAAGGAAACGACTTCTCCTGGACAGATTTGCCACCACAGCCCCTTAATTTGCAGCCCACAGAAGCAGAGTGGCAGGCGTATTCTCGGAGGCACCTGCCAAGCCCATTGCAGAGGCCATGGGAGATGTGAATTGGGAAACCCAGGCGTTGGCCGCTGTACGCAGTTCAGGATGGTTCTGCGGTTTCCATCAGGGCTTCACACTTGTCTGATAAGACACACATGTGGCTCCTTAAAGGGACCTTGTCTGCCAGCCCCAATGGAGGGTAGGCCTTGTCTATTCCTGAGTTTGAAGTCGCCAGCTCAGCTTGCATAATCTTGGGCAGGCTCGTCACCCTCCATCTGCCTTACCTCTGAGCAACACTGTCACTAGGGATAGTGACAGTCACGGGGGCTGGTGATGGCCATATGCATCAAGCAAAGTGTGTGACCACCCTAAGCGCTCACCATTACTATTCAGTGTAAAGTGGTCCTGGGTCCTCAGTAGGGACCTCAGCCTGGTCCTGACATGAATCTAAGGTTCTCCTAAGGACTCATTTTTGTCCCCTGATTGTGCTGTGTGTGGAAGGCACACTGCTAGTGTGAATCTTCCTGCTTGTGGATGCCAGTAGGCCACGGAGAAACGGGAGCCAGGGCAGAGATGATGTGGACAGAAGAGAAGAAGACCCAGAGCCTGCAGCATGAGAGAGAGGGTGGGGGACAGGCAGAGGGGGAGAGGGATGTAAACATTACAAACTAGGGGGCTAGTGTTAAGGCTGAGCATGGTGATACACCTGAATTTTGCTGATATAATCCCAGCACTTGGGAGGCTGAGGCAGGCAGATTGGGAATTCAAGGCTAACCTGGGCTACACAGAAGCCCCTGCCTCGGTAAAAATTTTAAAATAAATATAAAACGATAAGGCTGGAGTCTATCTCAATTCCTAATCCAGTTAAAAGGCCAAGACTGGAACTCAGAACAGTGCCCATGGAAGAGTGGTAAAGAAGTCCAAGAAAGCTTGTGGAAGACACCGGAGAAAGTTTTCTGATGGTGGTGACAGCTGAGACAGAGCATCAGCAGCACTCAGCTCTCATTTATTTAATACAGTGGCTGTACATACCTGCTAGGAGCCAGGCAGCGTGCTAAGCCCTGGAGGGTAATGGCAGACCCAAACAGATGGGGTTCTTAGAAGTGGAGGGAACATTTGGGACCAAAACAAAACAAAACAAAACCCCAGAAAAACCAAAGGCACAGAGGCAAGAAAATGAAAGTCAGAGAGGGGCCATGACACTAAAGAGGAAAAAGCTGCCCTAGGAAGGAAGCGGCAGCCATGTCTGGGAAGCACTCGGTGCCGGGCTGTGCCCTTGAACCTCGCTCTGTGACCATCTTTCAAGAGACATGCGTGTCTGTGGACACGTGGCCGCGTTGAAAGCCTGAGCAGGGCAGTGAGTGAGGACAGGCTGGTGGTGGGTAGGTGAGATAGGGGAACAGCTCAGTGCGGGGACCCCAAGTGGAAGGATGAGACAACGGTTGCACATGTGACCCCACTGTGGACAGGAGAGAGGCGGGCAGCCCGACGTATAAGGTGTACGTCGCTGTTAGCTCAGCTGTCTCTTCTAGGCAAAAGAAGGGTAGACATTTGGCTTTACCTTTCTTGGTTTACTTGTATATCCTAAGACCTGAGGACAAACAGACATGCCCAGTCTCCACCCTTAGACTGGACCGAGTGGCTGGGGCCATGGAGAGTCCCTGTGTAGATTTAGGGTGAGATTGATGGGTACAGAGACGTCAGCTGGAAAGCTTCTGGGATTAGCTGCGAGCCAACGTGTACTGTATTTAACATGGCAGAATTGTGCCCTTAAGATGGCCCAGATGGTAATGGTATACTTGTGGTCTTGCAAGCACAACTTAAATCGTATTAAATAGAAACAGATTTAAGCAGGGTTACTTTTCAGTGTGCATTTATAATTTCAGGACTTTGTGGCCAGGAACATGCCGCAATCATTTAAAGAGGGAGCATTTAGAGGATTCTACTTGGTAGATGGGAAATCAAGTTGGTTTAGACACAGCGTGGGAGCAGGAACGTGGCACTGTGGTGAGGTAGCTGTGAAAGAGGGAGCTGAGACTAGGGGAAGACTGGAGGCTGTAGCTCTGGGTTGTCACTATGGTCACCTGAGCTTACAGCCTCAGTCTCCAGCTCCTCCAACCTGTCCTGACAGGTCCACAGGGCTCCTCCCTCACCCCCGCTATGTTTCCCCGCCCCTCCCCACCTCCCTTCTCTTTCCCAGCTTGTGACCTCACAGCTTTTAGCTTGATTTTCCACCCAGTGATACCTGAGCATCTCACATAACTTGACCTATGTGTGAGAAAGTTAAGAGCTCCAGTCCACATGAGTGGGAAGCAAACCTGCCACGGACATTTTGGGTATTGGCTTGGACATTTGGAGGTCCAAATGTCCTGCTTCACTCTGCAGTCCCACCTTTCTGCCACCATCTCATAAGTGTGCTAATCGGCATCTCAGAAAGGCCTGCTGCAGTGTCCCGGATCCATGTGTAAATAATGAGCTCTATTAACTGTCATCCATTCAAGAAAGACTCACCAGTCTTGGATGACTCTACATATCTTGGCCTGGAAAGATATGCCATAGAAACTATGCAGGTGTGTGTGTGTGTGTGTGTGTGTGTGTGTGTGTGTGTGTGTGTGTGTGTGTGTGTGTGGTGTGTAGGGGGGAGAGAGGTTCTATATGTCTCACTTAGTGCGTGTTCCCTGGCCCAAACACCCCAGGTTCAAAGCCAAGTAGATGCATAGCGCTGAGAGTCACAGACCTGTGCCTCTCATGACTATAATAAATCTGCTGCCACTCAGAGCTCTGCTCCCTTCTCCTGTTGATGTCCCTGGACTCCCAGGGTGTCCTCACCGAGTGGAAGTGGGCTCTTAGGTGACAGGGCTACTTTAGCACCTCTTTGGCCTCCTGGCGAAGCCCTTACATTGTCATAGACCAGACGTTGGCCATAAATGATTGCACTGGTCCCAAGGTGGCTTGACCAGAAGGAGAAGGCCATTAAGAAGAGTTGTAGCGTCCTTCTACTCAGCTCGGCTGTGGGGGGCAAGTTCAATGAAGCTGAATTATTTTGCAACTACTATGTAATTTAATTCTCATAGTATCCTAGGCACTGGGCAAATGGGTCTTATTCCCATAGCACAGGTGGGAAAGAGAATTGAAACAGGAAAGGTAATTGATTGACCTAAGGTTACTTAGCAGGCTGACAGCATCCCAAGCATGTACTCCACGGTGTGGGCTGTGCCTGCTCCAACACACACCTTTCTAGGGAGCTTGTCACACAAGCCTCTGGTTACTAAAGCGGGACAGTCTAGGGATCCCCTCCTTTCTGTTTCCCTGGTGGCTGGGAGGCTTCCCAGGTGGGGAAGTCCCATACTGGGGCAGTTGGTTCCCTCTCTGGAACAGTCTGGGGACAGCAAAGCACACTTAATTAAGAAGTACAGCCGTGGGTGCAGTGGCACACACCTGTAATCCCACTCAGGGAGGCAAAGACAGGTGGATGATTGTGAATTTGAGGCTAGCCTGGTCTACAAAGCAAGTTCAGGACAGCCAAAGCTACAGAGAGAAAACTTATCTCAAAAAACCCAAAGCAACCCCCCTCCAAAAACAAAACACAAAAAATGAAAACAAGAAAAAAGAAGGAAAGACTAAGGAAGTGCAGACGCTGGTGGAAGAAAACCTGTCTCATTCTGGATAAGGCTTGTCCCAAATGTTTTAGAAAATGCTTTCACAGTCGAACTGCCCATGAGAAAAAGGGGGCACCCAGAGTGTCTAGAGAGGTTTTATCTTTCCCTATGAATCTTGAGTTCAGAGAGCCTTGAGTTCAGAGAGACTCTGAGTTCAGCCTCACTGACCCGCAGCTGCCACTGGCTTAGTGACCATCTCACCCTCCATAGATTGAGCGGACCCACGGACACATTAAGCAAAGGGCATGGAAATAACACTGGTCTGCTCATGGGTACAAAAGGGGCTGAGCTCAGGACTGGGGATGGGAGGGGGGATAGGCTCAGTACTGAGGATGTGGGGAATAGGCTCAAGACTTGGGGTGGGTGGATGGGCTCAGGACTGGGGGTGGGGGGATGGGCTCAGGACTGGGCTGGGGGCGTGGGCTCAGGATTAGGGGTGGGGGCTCAGGATTGAGGATGGGGGATGGGATCAGGACTGGGGGTGGGGGGATAGGCTCAGGACTGGGGATGGGGGACTGGGCTCAGGATTGGGGCTTGGGGGGCTGGGCTCAGGGGTGGGGGAATGTAGGAATTAACAAAAGCGTTATAAGACATTCCAGGAAGCCCTAGGCCCTTGAAGATGAACAGCAGTCAGCTTTGCTGGCAGGGGGATATTTGTGGCTACTAAAGCCTATTACTTAGAGTTGGGTCTGGACACTGGGCAATCCTGTGAGCTACACCTTTTATCTGGTCTAATGGAGAAATGGAGGCAAATGTCAACCATTCATGAAACAGGACCTTGTCTGCTCTCACTCTTGCAGCTGCCACAAACGTTGCACTCATGTTTGGTTTCTTGCTTTCATTTTCTCATCATCTGAGAGGAATCTGGATGCTGGCCCTCCGCGTACACAGCTAACTCCAACCATCATGATTTCTCCATGTCATGTGCTCTCCCTCTGCAAGGAACCCGAGGTGTGTGTCCTTGGTGTAGAGAGGGTTTAACACACAGGCCCTGAGATATCTGATTCACATAGAAAAACATAGCAACATTCAAAGGGAAGTTAGAAGCAAATGTTAATTCAGGGGTAAGGCTGGTTAAAGGCAGGAGGAAGAGAGAAAGCTGAAGGGACCATGAAAATTGTGGCTGATGGGGAGAGAAAAAAAGCAGCCTGTTATTCCATTGAGTCCATAAAGCCAAAGGATTAAAAGATGTGGACAGAGTGAAAGCTAGGGGGTTTCTGTCAGTTATCCTTTGGAAGGTTGTGTAGGCTGCACGTGCCTCTCTCACTACTGAAGGGTGTGACAGTGTTTGAATCCCTTCCAATGTTTTCCCCTCCATCTCCAGGACCAACATTCTGTTCTCAGTTACACAGGTGCACAGCACAGCCCCGTGGTGCCTCACAAAAGCACCCCCAGCCAGGGTGCTCACAGACACAATGGCTGAGTTTATAAGCCATGTCAGTGGTGTCCATGCAGGAGGCAGTGTGATCGGGAGTTGCCTATTCCCAGGTCTTGTGACACTCTGGACAGGTGTTGCCACACTCCACCCGCTGCTAATAAATTGGGGTGTGGTATGAAAAGTGAGCTGGGGACCTTGAATCAATGTTTACAGCAGACGGTGCTGTCATGAAGGTGTGAATCTGCCACACAGCAAAACAGTCTTAACAAGGAGTCTGGTAAATCTCGCTCTGGTGGCCTCACCTCTCTAGGCTGCCCTCACAGGGGGATGGCCTTCCAGGCTCTGAAAGCAGGGACCCAAGCTTTCCATTGCAAGCTACCTAGGCCAGCTCTACACCATCTAGGTAGGGTGAGTCATTTCCTTATCCTTTGTGACAAGAAGAGGATGTTTCACATCTGTCCTGTTTGTGGACAGCTGGGATGTCACAGGCATAATATTTTAGTCTGCAGCAAGTTATATATACTAGGTACAGCCGTTCCCCATGGTAGGCATAGAAAATGGAGCACTGAATGCTAACTGGGTTCTTCCTCTAAGCAGTTCTTACAGATTTATCCAGAAGCCTGCACCACAGTAAGATGAAGCCTAGTGTCATGTCCAGGCCTTTACTGACTCCTAGAAGGGTCCCCTTCTGCGCCTCTTCCTCCTTTGGCACCCACTCTTCATTTACAACCTTCCTCTTGCCCCTTGACACGCTTGCGGCTCCTGCCAGGGCTTGTGGCATCAGACGAGGCACTTGAGTTAGCAGAGCTGGCTCAGTGCGGAAAGCTTCACAAGCTCCAGGCCTCTTTCCTGGCTCATCATCCACTCGGTGCCACTTCAGGATGAGATGTACACAGGTGGCCTGGCACAGAATCCTATCTGCACATCTCACACGGCCAGCCATTGCACACAACCCTTATGCTCTCTTGGGGACAGAGGACAGCCAATACCTCAGCTCTTTCCCCTGGAAAGCCCTTCATGTGTGAACTTGGACAGAGAAAAGCCTTAAGGAGAGGGTTGGTGTGATGAATAGCTTATTACATCAAGAAACCATTAGAAAAAAAAATAATTAGAGGGTGAGAGAGAGAGAGAGAGTGGGAAGGAAATACCGTGGCAGCTCCGTCTGGCCCAGTCCCCGTCTCTTGAATCCAAGAAACCGCGGGACATGATTTAACATGACACATGAAGGCGTCAGTTGGGTTCACAAGTGCAGTGCAATTCAGAGGTGTGTGTGTGTGTGTGTGTGTGTGTGTGTGTGTGTGTGTGTGTGTGTGTGTGTGTGTGTGTGCCCTGTGATGCTAACGGCCTCTCTCCTTAAAGTTCGGGCTGAGTGACGGCACCCAGGAAGCACTCCAGATGGATAGTCACCACTGTGCTCCCTCCTGGAGACAGGATTCTGGGCCCCCAAGAGCACAGGCACAGAGGAAGATCAAATTAGCCCGAAGGCCCTGTGTCAGCCTGCCCTGGAGTTCATTCCGAAGCACTTACGAAGAATCACGCTGGGAATAAAATACCCTGGCAGCAGTGTTTCACAAGGTTACATTTCTCCTTTGTTTCTATGGGGAAAATGAACCAAAGGATCAAGGCACACGCCCTAAGCCTGCCCCTGCTCACGCAGCCGGATGTGTAACCTGTGCTAACCATGCTTGTCTGGGCTAGTTCCACATGTGAGGGTCACAGAGCAAAAATAGAAGGATCCAGAGAAAACAGTTTTGTAACCCCCTCCCCAACATGTAGTTAAACAAGGTTGCCTTCCGCTTTCAAAGCCCATGGGCTGGGACCTGTGGGGTAACAGCAGGAAACCCTACTGAGAATCCTCCTGTTAGAGGTGAGACAGACACATCCAAGCCCAAAGTCATGCACCCTGGCCAAGGGTCCCCAATAGTCTCAGCCCTATGTTGGATGGTACAAGGAGAAAGAGAAGCTTCAACTTTGCTGGGCTGCCTGGGCCTCCTAGAGCTGTGACTGTCTGTGGGAGGTGGGCTTGAGAAAGAATCCTGCCGGTGTGTCTGAGTGTAGGGTTTACAGATGTGTACCACAATGCACAACTAAAACTATGTCGTATTCACTTTGTAGATTTAATATGTTGTAATAGTTCTGCTCTGCAGGCCAGGCAAGGCAACACTAGCCACGCGGACTATGCTTGGGGAGAAATGAAAGAGCTGGGTATAAAGAGTAAGAACATTCCAGAAGGAAAAAAAAAAAAAAAACAACAACAATATTTCAGCCAAGGTTCAAAGTACTTGTCAGGGAATAGCATTAGAGGATACAGCTAAGTGGCAGAAATCACTCTTGAGAGGAAGCAGGGGCTTTGAAGATTGGGGGCAGAGGTATTTAGGTATTAAAATATGCTTTCTAAGAGTGTTTCGAAGGAACTGGCCACAATGACATCTTTCAGAATATAATCTGGAGGGAGGCTAGCAGTCTCTCCCCGAGTTGTCTTCCTTGCGATAAGCCTATAGGAAAATAAATGTGCCCATGCATTTGTATCATGTGAACTAAAAGATGGCACTTGTGGTGATGGGGTCAGTGGACTCAACGTCAAACAGAAACCCTGCAGCTTTCCACCCAGTGACCTCAGGGAGATGATGTGCTTTGGTGAGCCTTGCTGACCTTATTTCTAACATAGACAAGAGTCACCCCCATCCCACTTGGCTGTTGTGAGCTTAAGAGGGAATAAGACAGTACCTGGCCCAGAGGAGGTGTGCAGTAAGTGTGGCTTCCCATTCCCTCCTTCCTGTAGGTTATCTACTTTTATGCTGCATGCAGTTAAAGTTTTACAGTGTTCTAAAACAGATTCTCCATTTGGGGCCAGTAAATTGTAATCGGCTTCTGTCTTAAGCGATATTCTGCAGATGGGAGGCTGTTGGATTTCTTCACAATTGCATTAGATTCTATTTGCTTATTCCTAATAAGATAAGGAGTAAGGTCTCTCCCGGAGGAGTATAGAATGACAGTCATTTCCAACTGTCCGAACTGCCCACGGGAATTATTCACCTATGACCTCTGTCCACACATTTACCCATGATTAAATACTTGGGGTGCCTTTGAGTGGAAAACCACTGTCCCCCATTCCCTTAGCTGTGACCCTGTAGATTCTTCCACATAGTTAAATTGCAGTAGGGCACAAATATCCATTAGTTCAGTTATTACAAGGCACCATGGCAAGAGTTACTAGGAACCTGAAAAGTTCCAGATGAGAACTGCGCACACCACGCTGTGACTCTCTCCTTTGGCCCAGATGAGAGGCCAGGGTACCAACCTAAAGGAAGGCAGGCTCAGGAACCCCTGGAGGGCTCTCTTTCGTTGTTCGTAAAACAAAGCCAACACTGGCAACCACAGGTGACAGGTCTCCATGTTCTGGCTTCCGTCTGCATGAGAAGATGATGTTCAAGTCTTTCCACTGTTTCTTGAGTCAGAAACATCCCCGTAGTTAATAATGCCACCCTCCTAAATAGCAAACGTGACCTTAGCATGTGTGACAGCCCTTCGCGAGCATAGCTGGTAGCGGGAAGAAAGGGACAATGTGATTTTTAAAAAGAATCACCTATCCCTCCCCTGGCCCTCAGAGATCTCCATCCCTCAGATACTGGGGACCACTTCACAGCACAGGACATAGACGCCGAGCAGCCACTTTCTCAGCCCATCATGGTGGGGATCCCGATATGTCAGGAGCTTGAGCATGGCAGCCACAGCTGGGAAGAAGGGAGCCATGGCACGGCTTCTCTTCATATGTAAAATCCAGGAACCCGGGGAAGGGTCCAGCTCACAGTCAGGCTGGGTATCCCCACATTATTGATGTTTTTAAGATAATCGCCCACAGGCATGCCCTGACCCTGTCTCCCAGGTGACGCTAGACTCGGTGAACTTGACAGCCAGCAGGGAGCATCACACTGTGTGTGTGTAAACCTCCTCCTTCATGACTTCCAAGGGTGAAGTGACCGGAGCTCCTCTCCAGTTTTAGCTGGGCTGTGGTTGCTAAAATTCCTTCCCCTGGGAGACATAAATAATGTCTTGCTCCCTTCTTCTAGGGCCCCAACAAACCAAGGAACGATGCCGCCACTCTGGGGAATCCAACAAGTCTATTGGGCTTACTGACAGAGCATGGGTGAGGGGCGGATGATGGAAACATGAGTGAACCCCAAAGCCACCACACTAGAAAGTCAGACTCCATCAAGGATAATGACTCCTCCAAGGCTGCCACTGTGTGGATGGAACCCCTTCCCTCTTGTCTTCCTCAGACCCTCTAGCCCCTCCCTGAGACTCTGAGGCATACGTAACTAGGGCAGGATTGTATACAACAGTTGGGGGTGGTGAGGGCCAAATCACCTTCCTCTTCCCCTCTTTTTCTAAGGGAACATCAGCGGTCCCCAAAGCCAGCTGTGACACTCTTTTGCAAGCTGTCACAGCTGATCTGATGGAAGATAGTGGTAGATTGGCTCAGAGGGGAATCCCACATGACAGCTTTGGAGAGCCTGCTGCAGGCCTGAGTTTGGACAAAGCCTGCCTTTTGCCACCACTACTGTCCGAAGTGGTTCCGACAACCATCTGCACTCATCTTTGCATTAAAACAACGCTAGACTCTCAGGTTCCCTCCGCAACCATACAGGGAGCCCATCCGTGCATGGCTGGACATCCCTCCCTGAGCAACCAAGAGAAGCTGATGGTGGGGGAGGAAGAGTAAAGGCTCACTGACGGCTCCACAGCGTATGGTACTAAGTGAGCAAGGTTCCCTGACCTGGATCCCATCTCTTGGCAGGAGATGCCTCTTCTGTATAGGGATTACTGACCATAAGTACTGCCCACAGGCCTCAGAACCATTCACACACCTCAGGTCCCTGACCTGGATCAAACAGAAGAAAGAGGCTAGAAGCTAATACTAGTCACTGCAAACATCCATTTTCTTTAGACTAACCAGGATGATCAAGTGCAGACTGGGTACCCATAGGATAATAGAGAGCCTTACCTAAGCCAGGTCCATTCTGCTGGTGAACCCAATCAGGCTCTCTCTCTCTCTCTCTCTGTCTCTCTCTGTCTCTCTGTCTCTCTGTCTCTCTCTCTCTCTGTCTCTCTCTGTCTCTCTGTCTCTCTGTCTCTCTGTCTCTCTGTCTCTCTCTCTGTCTCTCTCTCTCCAAACTAGCTTTCTGGCCAAAGACCTTTCTGTACTGTACTCTGGTCATTTGATGGAACTCTCTGACACATACAAGTGTCTGTCACTGTGGGCAGGTAGGTCATTCTTCAACTGCTATGTAATTTAGACACTTTTGTCCCAAATACCCAAACCGAACCTGAGGAAACTTGCTTCCCCTCAGACCTTCCTTTACACAGCTCTCTTCACACCCTTCCACCGGCAACCTTCCTTTCTTAATCCCCATCCCAGCATCCTTTCATTGATGAATCAGAAGGTGGCACTGGGAAGTCCCCCACTGCCTTTTAACCAGGAAGGAAGCTCTTGAAGGCTTGAAGAAACACCACTGCTCAGTGTGCCACTTTAGAAGAGAGAGGGGGCCAGTGGCCGCAGAGGTAGCTAAGGTGTCAACGGGAAGTGAGTATGGAGTCAATGTATTTGGAGGTAAGAAAGCCCTGGAAAGCTGTACCAGTGTCCCTTGAGAAGCAGCCAGAAGCAGTTGCTCACGAATGCTCCTGAGTAGCGGTGTCTACTGATGTAGGGGTCTGGTCGTGAAGACAGGTGGAGGCAGGAGGATGGAGGGCAGCGCCTGCCCGTGAAGGGCAAATCCAAGGCATGCCTCAGAGGCCAGATGACTCTCCGTAAGAGGCATGCCCCCCATCACCGTGACGGGCTTCAGAGGGAAACGCTCCACAACACTTCCCCCTCAGAGCAGAAGCAGCTCCAGGTGGTGGGGCTTGGCTAGCTGTGGGAAGTTTCTGGACATCTGCCCATTCGTCCCACACAGCATTCTGAGCGTCCATGGACAGTGCATACAAAAGTTTTTCTCTTGTCAAGATCCAAATAAATGCCTGCAAGTATCTTCAATTTTATTCAGAAAACAGCAGGATTGAAAAGTTGCTCAGTTATGCTAAGAGCACAGTAGTAGGTTCAAATCCTGAAGCCCCGTGCAGGATACATAGTCAAACATGCTGGCCAACTGCTCAAGAGTGCAGCACCACTGTATTGGGTTGGAATCATGGCAGCTGGGGAGTCTTTAAAACAATTCTGAGACTTGCCTTCCAGCCCCCCTGCCATTCAATTTCACTTTTGCTTTGGAGAATGGCTGGTGAATTTGCTGAGTAGTAGACTTAGGTGACACTGGCCCACCAAATCAATGACTTAGAGATACCATGTCAACTGCAAAGTTTGCACTCAAGAGCTGGGCATCATATAATAAAAAAGAATCCCTCACACAAAGCGTTTTAAATGAGTATATAATTCTGTGTTGACCTACCTTCATTGGTATTCTAGGGTGCAAGCAGCAGCCTGTGTGACAAAGGCTGGGCATATCTTTTAGACAGTCATAAATACTCAGTAAATGTTTTCCCCCTTTAGAACTGGCTACACAATTTGTAGGCTCAGCAGAAAAAAAAAATGGATCTATTGGGTCTCATATTCAATGATTTTTTTTTTTTCAGAACTTCAAGATGGCAACTACAAAACATCGAAGCAAGCACTGGAACATTCTAGGCACAGCCCCATGGGTAACAAGGCCTAGCATTCATGGTAGGCCTTGAGTGACAGGCCTCTTTCCGACATTCCTGGCCATCTGAATACTAAGTCCTAGTCTGGTAGTACTGTTTGGGTAGGTTTAGGAGGTGTAGGCTTTCTAGAGGAAGTTACTGGAGGTGGGCCTTGAAGTTTCAAAAGCCATGTGCCATATCCAGCGTGTACTCATTGCTTCCTGTTTTCAGCTCAAGATATGAGGCTTCAGCTCTCAGCTTTAAGTTCCAGTTACCATGCCTGCCGGCTGCCACACTCATGCTGTGATAGTGGTGGGCCCTTTCTCCCCAGAACCATAAGACCAAATAAACCTTCCTTATCCTATAAGTTTATATGGTCATGGTGTTTTATCACAGTAACAGAAAAGTAACTAATGCAGTCCATGACCCCAGGCTTTGTTTCTGGTGGTACAGCACACTATATCAAGTTATGATGGCACAGAAATCACCCAAATAGGAAAGGACAGCTAGCAATGGGCCTGTTTTGGTGGGGTCTCTAGCTAGCTAGGTTTCCAGCAACATATCTTGATGGAGCCCGGGACATCCACAGGAGAGAACAGGCTCTGTGACTGAGACTAGTGAGTGAAGAACTCATTCCTCCTCCTTCCCAGTGCGCATGCAGTCACACATGTGGACATGTGGCTCAACACTGCTCCACAGCAAATGAGGAAGAAGTATTCTAGTCACGTAGGTGGTTTCAGGTCTCCTGGGAAAGGCCATGCAGTCACAAAAATATATTTGGAGCCAAGGTAAAAATGGTGGCCTGGAAGCCGGGAAGAAAAGAGGGCCCGAGCTTTACCCATGTAAAATAAGCCAAGTGTGGTGTGGAGCACACTTGTAATATCAGCGTTGGGGAGCTGGAGACAGGAGGATTCCTCGGGCTCAGTGGCCAGCCAGTGCAGCTGAAATGGTGAGCTACTGCTTTGGGGAGAGACCTGTCTCAAAAATAAGGTGAAGAGCTGGGCGGTGGTGGTGCACGCCTTTAATCCTAGCACTCAGGAGGCAGAGGCAGAGGCAGGCGGATCACTGTGAGTTCAAGGCCAGCCTGGTCTACAAAGTGAGCTCCTGGACAGCCAAGGCTACAGAGAGAAACTCTGCCTCAAAAAACCAACCAACCAACAAAACAAAACAAAACAACAAAACAAAACACAAAAAATAAGGTGAAGAATGTTGAGGTAAACCCCCTGCATCAACCTCTGGTGTGCCCGCGCTCACACACACACACACACACACACACACACACACACACACACACACACACACACACACGAAAATGAGGGTCTTTAAACTTAACCCATTGGGCGACTGATCCACCCAGTGCTTGGAGCAGTCTCACCATTCAGCAGAGGCACAGGTAGGACTGGCTCTGCTTTTCCCTCGTCAGAGTCATTGACGAGGCCTCAGGACACTTGATTTCTCAAGGCTGCTTTAGTAGTGAGGAGAGGAATCGTGTGGGGAAGGGAGAGTACAAAGAGAAGGCAGTTACATGCGTGACTGCGAGTTGCCTCTTAGAAAAAAAATGGTTCAGGCAGCCTGGTCTACAAAGGGAGTCCAGGACAGCCAGGGCTACACAGAGAAACCTTGTCTCAAAAAACAAAAAACAAAAAAAACAAAAAAAACAAAAAAAAAAAAAAAAGAAGAAGAAGAAGAAGAAGAAGAAGAAGAAGAAGAAGAAAAAGAAAAAGAAAAAACAGCCCAGGAT
This sequence comes from Acomys russatus, assembly GCF_903995435.1. NCBI lineage: Eukaryota > Metazoa > Chordata > Mammalia > Rodentia > Muridae > Acomys > Acomys russatus. The sequence continues at coordinate 70,568,678 of NC_067146.1, read as the reverse complement.
CCTGAGGCTGGTGACCCTCCTACCAGAGTAGCCATGATTTAGTAAAGGGGCCTCAAAGTGCGTATCTCAGGCCCTGCAAAATGGGGTAATCTTACACGGAATAATTTCCGGTCCTCTGGTCCCTACTTCGCTGTCTGATCTGGTGCTTGGCAAATTCACACAAAGGGCTCTGTGCCTTTTGGATCCACAACAGAGGCTCAGAGCTTCTGGGCTGGGCCCAGTCAGTAGCTTGAGCTTGACACTGAGCTATCAGAAGCTGAGCTGAAGGAAACCACTTAGGGGGAAAAAACTGGTTTTTAAAGAAAACAGGGACAGTTACAAATCTGGGGAGTCATCCTAGTTTCAAAATGGGGAGAGTAACGCACTTGACTGTGAGGGTGCAGCGAGCTTTGGATCTGTCACTGGAATCCTCAGATTCAATTCTATGAGATTCAATCTTCTTGGGAGTCTGGCCTTCCCTCTGCCGACCTCTCTGAGACTGGGGAGGCAGTACAGGGAATCTTTGTCCAGTCCTACACCTGACCCCAGTACTGCTTAGCCTGCACTCACCACTCGAGAGGGTCACTGTTGACGTCAGCACTTCCTGGGGCCACAGTAAGAGCTCAGCGCTCTGCTCAGGGGTCTGTGCGTCTTCTACACACATCCTGGGCCAACTGTGACTCTGACCATTTGAAATGAGAAATCTCTCTTAAGAGAGATTAAAGATTGTAAGTCAACTACTGGGTATTTCGAGACCAAATTCCAAGCCTGTCTGAGCCTTGACAGCACCAAGTGTCCCGTGAGCACAATAGCCTAGCCATAATTTACACCTGGGCTCACTAGCCTAGTTCCAGGTAGGTATGTAAAGACTCAAGAAACCAGGGAATCTAAGAGCCAGGATGAAGGAGAAAGATGGCATAGGAGGAAACAGGGGCGGGAGGGGGGGGGAGATGCCAAGTGGTTTATTTCTTTTCCTGGAAAACTAAACCAAACCAAAACACAACAAGGATGAGTTTGTGTCCCACGGGAGTGATGGGAGCCATGTTGGTAAAGTGGAAGGGGGCATGGGCAGCCAAGAGTGACCTGGCCAGCTGGCACAGCCTTCCAGATACCACAGGTAGCACTCCAGAAGAGCAGAGCAGCCCTGTGAATTGAGGCTCTCTAGGCCTCCATGCCCAGGAAAGGCCAGTGGTGAGGCAGGGGCAACTTGCAGCTCCGTACATACAACACTCGGTCTGTTTCCAGGAGTGGCCACTGCCAAGGAGCCGGCCACAGACCAATAGCTGCAGGAATGATGGAGTGTCCTTCAACTGTGCTTTGAAATCCAGAAAGTGCTGGCAACAGAAAGCGACTGTAGATGCTGCTGGCAGCGCATTGACAGGCTGGAGTGGAGGACCCCACCTAAATGGTTAAATGGCCAGCTTGCCAAGGCCACAGAGCAAAGTGCTACCTCACCATGGGGCAGATTAAAAATATGTGCTTTCTCCTAATTGAGCAGAGTGATATCAGCCGGTGGTCCTGTCACAAGTGCAGGAATGAATTGTCACAGCACGGAACACAGCACTCCACAGAACATCTTTTATACTCAGGAAAAGAGCCACATAAACTCCCTTCTGTTGGAATTACAGCTAATTTGTTGTCCAGTGGGCTTGGATGTGGAAGCTCTGTGAACCAGGCTCCCATCCATTCCAGCTTTCTATGGCAGCACATGACCCAATGCAGCGTTCTGTGCCTGAGTGTGCTACTTAGCAAGGCAGGTAGTATATAAGCTCATGAAAGGTATAAAGGCTCTTTCTTGTGAGCAAGCAACCTTTGATTTTGTAAGAATTTGTTTTGTGTCCAGTGTGTTTTCAGGCCAAGTGTATGAAACACAAACTCCTCTTCCTGCTGCATTCTGTTATAACATGTTCTTAGAAGACACCAGAGAAACCATGACCAAAAAAAAAAAAAAAAAAAATCAGTTGATCCTCATGAGGAATCTGGTATAGTCAGAACCATGAAAGTTATGGAGCATGGTGAAGCCTTCCTGTGTCTTCCCTGGGATGCTCAGCAAGGATGCTTCCAGGACAGGACAAGAAGTTCATTCCCACAAGGGCCCCTGAGCCACCACTGGGCCGTGCCAGTCACCAGGCAGGCTTCATGTAATGGTGACATCAAGACACTGTTTTATTTTCACTCTCATGGACCTCAACATTTTAAAATGCATCTGTAATGCCTCTTGTTCAGTTTTAAATGTTCCCCATTTCAGGCATGTATAGCGGCTTCATCGTCTTAATCGTCCCAAATTTCTCTCTTCAAACAAAGCATCCATTGGAGCACCATTCTCCTGTGTAATGGTAGAGCCATTGTAGCTGAATCCTACAAGTTAGATGACTGGCAAACGCTCACTTGGCTGGCACACTCAGAGCTCATAGCTGAATAACAGCCTTCCCAAGTCTTCCTACATGAACCAGAGTACCTGATGAGCCATAGTGCCTCATCTGAGGCCCTACCTCTGTGTGTCTAAATCTGAAACTTGGGTGCTCATTTTTACTAGTGTCTTCATTGATGGTTTTAGCCTGCTGAAGATATTTAAAATCCTGATTGTGCCATCCATAAACATTTATGTCTGCAGATATGTTTGAACTTGGTAAATACTTGTTCTTTATATTCAATCAATCAGGGATACACACACACACACACACACACACACACACACACACACACACACACACACAACAGGACCAAGCACAGAACTCTGTATAACATCTAGAAGTTTCTTCTGTGTCTATAAAAATTCTGAGTTACTCAGTCATTTCACTGAACTCATGGGGTCATATGCTGGGCCCTCAATAAACACTACTGGATAAATGGGAAGGAAGGAATGTAAGTCCTGTTTGGCTTTAGTTCAAAAAGTAATCATAATTTAAGTAAGACATAGGCCAGATTACAGGCAAACATCTGAAAAGAGTGCATGTAGACTTCTAATGGGTTTGTGACATAGAAAATGTATCTCATATATAGACATGCAAACACCTTTTTACCAAAGACATACTTTACTGGAACAACGTCTTTGGTTTTAAGAAATGGTTAGAGATTTAAAAAAAAAAAAAAAAGAGGAGACTAATTTGCCATAGTCAATTCGCTTGCTTATTGCTCTGCACTCCATCTTCAATAACTGCTTGCTTATCTTTAAAATTAGGAGCCTCTGAGAGAATTAGGCAAAAATCCCACCACTTAGCATCTTCAGGAAGGCCAACTGGGTCCTGCTGTCTCCCTGACTGTGAAGATCTGAAGTTCGGGTTCTAAGGGGTGCCAGTAGCTAAGGCCGCATGCTCCTCTCCTCCACCTTGGCTCTTCAGCAGGTGTTAGCATGAGGTCTCGCTGTGTCTTCGGCTCCTCTTGTCCTGCCCAGGAGACTCTAGCACTACAGTGACCTGACTTCCAGATATCTCTTCACTGAGTGGCCCTACAGCTAGTTAAGGAGCAGTAAATGCCATTTTAGTACTTAGAGAGTGGTTGCAATGACAACAATAATGGAAAACATTTACTGGCCACTTGCACTGCACATGTGCATTATCTTACCGCATTCCTGCAGGAACCCCCAGGTTGAGGGTGTACCTCAGTCCCCACCAGAATGGGGGACTGATGCTTTGGAAGGGCAACTTGCAAATCCTGATGCTGAGCAGTGGTATTTACCTCAAGAGCCTGTTCACTGGGTGCCCTGACTTTTCGCTTAGCACTGGATGTGATTTGGTTAAACGGAAGTCCTCAAGTAATCTCTGCATTCCTGCATTAAATGCCATAGAACCTTGGAGTCGAAAGGTTAACTTCCCACCTACATGGATCTTAGCCCTCGGATCTAGGTTTTGCTGGAAATAGTGAAGCCCTGGTGACTTACAGTGTCAAAGGTTATTTCTGGTACGAACTGGGGCAATGGCTCAATCAGATGTTTGTCCTATGAGCATGGATATTGGGTTTAGGTCCCCAGAACTCACATGAAGGCCAGATGTGAAGGTGCGCATCTTAGTTTCAGCACTGAGGAGGCTGAGTCAGGAGTGTCCATGGAGCTCGCTGAAGCTCACTGGCTAGCCAGTATAGCCACACTGCTGAGCTTCAGTTTTAGTGAGAGGCCATGTCTCAATAAATAATACATTAGTAGAGATGTAATTGAGAAAGACATTGGATGACTTCTAACTTTTGGCTTCTAACACACACACACACACACACACACACACACAGAGAGAGAGAGAGAGAGAGAGAGAGAGAGAGAGAGAGAGAGAGAGAGAGAGAGAGAGAGAGGAGAGAGAGAGAGAGAGAGAGAGAGAAAGAGAGAGAACGAACAAGCAGAGACAGAGCAAACAGAGAGAGACAGAGACAGACAGAATTATTTTTGGTCCATGTTTATGTCCACTGTAGGTCATTTGAGGACTCTTTTCAACGCTGTCACTCAATCCAGGCTGACAAAACAGCCCCTGCCTCAAAACTGAAACTCTCTGAGGACATGGGTAACCGGAGATATGGAGGGCTCACTCACTCCAGCAGTCATGTGATCCGAAAGGACGCAGCAAGTCGCTTTCACTCCTATGAATCACAGAGCCCTCACACAGCGCCTGCCCTAAGTTGGGAGGATGTAAAGGATGGAGAATCGGTTCATTTTGTGGGGTCAGGAAAGGCATCAGAGAAGAAGGTTGGACTTTGAAAGACACTGAAATGACAGCAGGCAGAGTGCAGGGTCGGAGGCGGGGGTGAGATCTCAGGCTGGCTGAGTGGTAGGTGGAGGGTTGAGAGCGGGGTCAGGAGGGTCCTTGGCGATTAGCAACATGGGCTGGAGCAGAATTCAGCTGGATGGCTGGACTAGACATGTACATGAATCTGTTCTCAAAATGATGCCCACGGGAGGGCCTGGAGGGACATCTGGGGTGTGAGCAAAGCTGCAAGATAGTAAGTTCCTCCCAAGAACACAGGCGGCAGGCGAGGGAGCTGCAGTGCTGTCAGAGGTAGGAGTGGGTCAGCGGTCGGGAGCGCGTGTGGGGAGAAATCCTTCAGCATTCCAGACTGAGACCTCAGCCTGTGGGTGAAGGAGAGAAAATGATTCCAACCCTGCCTAGGATTTTTGATGACATCAGTGATACTGTCCAAGAAACTTCTAAAGACAGGTCAAACCAAGCCATTTCTTTATAGAGGACACCATGTTTCTGGTCCTATAAATGCAAGGGCTTGGGGCAGGACGTTCTGTCATTCCTATCAAGCATTTCCTTCTGCCAGGAGCATGTGCGTTACCTCCCTACTCATTTTCTAGCTATGCCCTAGCCTACGCATATTAACGCTTATGTAATTGACACTTGCATGGAAAAAAATTTAACAACCTAAACTTCCTTAGTGAGGGTGGCCACAGCCAGTAAGAAGACACATCTTTTGTCTTCTGTGGATTTAGTAAACAATACTTTAAATCTTTCAGGGGAGATCATGGGCCAGCAAATTTACTCCATGACCACTGTGAGTTGAAGTCAGCGCAGAAATCCTCACTAGGTTTGTAGAGCATTCTGCATAGTCAGGCCTGTGCTATACACTGATCACTATCTCGAACAAGTCCAAGGCCCAATTAACCCTCGCTCAGTGGAGCTAAAATAAAATCCACCGCAGCTAAGGTATTTTAACTTCAACTAGGCACGCACACCCCCTGAGTCTAATCTGCCTCGCACAGCAGGTGCACCTGTAAAGGCTGGAGATTCGCTCTGGGTGGCTACAGAGCTTTGGTTTTACAATGAGTCATATGCATCAGCAAGCATGTTTTAATGTCTTTCTATTGTTTGTCTTATTAGCAGAGCAAGTACTTCACAGGGCTGCAGCAAACAGAAGAATGCAAAGTCCAGAATTGTGAATTAGCTCTCTTGTGTACTGTGAGCAAACATGTTGGTTTGCTGACTCATTGCTGAAGAAGCACGGGGTCTCTGGAATTAAGGTAGCATATGGGACCTTGTTGCTGAGAATGGGATCCGAGAAGCCACCACGTCGATAAAACCTGGAGCTTGTTAGAAATGTAGAACCATGGGCTGTATACAGACCTGTAAAGGCAAGTCTTCGTTGGCCAAGGGCCTTGGGTGAGGTGTGTTCACATGGAAGGCTGCCGAGCCAGCACAAGGAAAGTCAAGTGACAAGACGAGGCACAGCCAGCAAACTGGAGGACGTGACTTCCCCTCAGTCCAGGAGTCTCCACACCTCATGTCATGATTGCTCGCTTTCTCTCTACCTGTAGTGTCCTTGACAACACTGTCATTAGCAGATCAGAAATGTGATTTGTCCCTCAAGGATGACTCCATTTTTCCTATGAGCTTTACACATTTTATACCACCTGCCCCCCCCCTTTTTTGGCAAATTCTCTGACATCAAGGTCTTTCTAGGCCAGCCTCCTACATCTAGAACATTCTAGTCTCCCCTTAGAGTTTGCCTACCTTACATAGAGATGCTCCAGTCTGCCCACCATTGCTCAGTCTTCTGTAACTCACTTCTCATTTGGAAATTGGGAAGATGTCCATTTCCTACTGTTCGGTAAAAAAAGGAAAATCCAGGAGTGCTTATAGCATGGTGCCCTTTGTGTTGGGAAAAAACGGGGTATGAGACAGGACTGAGGATCTGCTCACTCATAAAAAGAAATACGCGGCGGGGGCGGGGGGAGTGTGTGGAGCTGGAGAGATGGCTCAGAGGTTAAGAGCACTGATTGCTCTTCCAAAAGTCCTGAGTTCAATTCCCAGCGACCACATGGTGGCTCACAACCATCTATAATGAGATCTGGTGCCCTCTTCTGAAGTGCAAGCCAGACACTGAAGCTGCTGACTACCCATGGGGATGAGGAAGGGTAGTAAGAACAAAGAAAGGTGAGGAGAAACAAAGGGAAGGGTGACGCTCTGAGGACAGCTTTTTACGGGAGCACAGTCTTGTTTCACACATCCCCCTGTGCTGGTTAGTTTTTTATTGTCAACTCGACACAAAGTAGATACACCTGGGAAGAAAGGCCTTCAATAGAAGAATTGCCTCCATCAGATTAGCCCGTAGGCACATCTGTGGAGGCATTTTCCTGACTGCTAAGCAATGTAAGAGTGCCCACTGTGGGCATCACCATCCTTGAACTGAAGGGCTAGATAAAAAAAAAAAAAAAAAATATTTAAAAAGGTACCTGACCGGAGCCTAGGAGCAAGCCAGTAAGCAGTATCCCTCCATGAATTCTTGCCTTTCCTTCCCCGTATGATGGGCTGTCACCTGTAAGCCAAGTTTCTTCCCCCAAGTTGTTTTGGGTCCTGGTGTTTATTACAGCAACAGGAAGAAAACTAGAACAACCCCAAATTGCACATAATTCAAAGTATCGAAATTCTGAGGGGAGACTTAAACCAGAAAGAGTCACTAACGAGTGTCTGGACGTGTTGATTTCCTTTCCGGATGCTATCTTAAGACACCCGGACAGAAGCAACTCAAGGTTTATTTGTTGGCTTGGACCTCAAGAACATAGTCCATTAAGGTGAGGAAGTCAAAGCAGGAGCAGCCTGAAGCAGCTGGTCCAAGCACATCCACAGACTGGAGCAGGGAGTAGTGAATGCTTATGCTCAGCTACTTTTCTCTCTCTCTCTCTCTCTCTCTCTCTCTTTTTTTTTTTTTTTTTTTTTTGGTACAATATAGGAGCTCCCACCACAAAGGAGCTCCACCTATATTTAGGGCAGGTCTCCCAAGTAATTACCGTAACCAATAGAATCCTCCAAAGGCATTCCTACTGGCCGATCTAACTTGGACAGTCCCTCAGAAGGCCTCCTTTTCTCACCAAATTGAGGACTAAGATTAAACATCCCACTAGCTGTAGTGTGAATGAACGAGTGTATGAAAGGGGCAGAGATGGACATAGCTAACCTAACTGACTCTGAGACACTTGCCCTTACTGGATGCTGGAAGGCTAAGGGCGGAGCTGTGATACCATTAGAGTGCTTCTCACAGACAGGTGTGCTAGCAGTGCGTTACACACAGCGGAATTCAACTGAAGAAGGTTTTGATAGCGAGAAAATAGACTTGATTGAAAATGATCCCTACTGTGTTAATTTGGAGTCATAGGTGTCAAAATAAACTCACATCACTTAAAGAGAGAAAAGGAGAGAGAAGGGGAGGAAAGGGGGAGGAGGAAAGATGCTTGGTTATACACACATTTGACTTAGCTCTCTATTTTGAGAGCCTCAGCGTAACACCACCCAAGAAACAGTAAGCAAACCCACAGCACAGATTTTAAAAAATGCATTGTTTTATATGTGGTAAAATATAAATAAGCACAGTTGTGTGACCACATTTTTCAGAATCTCCAAAACTCTTTGTGATGCAAAACAGAAACTCTAAGCCTATGAAATACTAACTTTGCAGCTTTCCTTCTCCCAAGCCCTGGCAACCACCACTGGGCTTCCTGTCTCTATGATGCTGGCTCCTGTAGAGATGTGTAAATTGAATGATACAGATTATTCAGAACTGGTTTTTTTCACTTAGCACACCATCTTCACCTATGTTGTAGCATGAATCCCTGTTTTGACTGCTGACTTGCACGTGCTATGGTTTGGGCTTTCGATGCATCAAAAAGGTCCGTGTGTTAAAAAGCTTTTGCTCCCAAGAGTGGTTCTTTGAGGAAGTGGCAGAGCCTTTAAGAGCTGGGCTTAGTATGTATGAGGTCGTCAGAGCATTGGAGATATGTCTGTCAAGGGGACAGTAGGACTCTAGTCTCTTCCTTTCAAATGCTCTCTTTTTCACTTTCTGGTCACATGTGATGCTTTGCTCCACATGCCTTCTGCCATGATCTGTTGCCCTTCCCACAAATTCAAAGCACGACAGGTCCATCAGCCATGGGCTTGATCTTGAAAACCACGGTCCCAAATACGCCCTTTATGTGCTGCTGTTGTGTGAAGCCAACACAGAGCACATATACCCCATTTGCCCTCTCGTTCATTTGCTGGTGGATATTGAGGTTGTTCCCGTAGACTGGCTGTTGTGCATAGTGTTGCCTTAATTTAGTATTTGCACTTGCTTCATTGGGCTTCATATTCTTACAATGACCTTGGGAGACAGGCACGGCTCTTATGCTCTTGTTTTTTAGATGAAGACACAGAAACTCTCAGATACTTCGTTACTCCTTGGCAGAGAGAGGTTCTAAATCAACACTCCTTTGATTTCAGCTCCTCTGGCTGATCATGGGAGACAACGTGTGTCTCAATGTCTTCCATTTGGCTGGGGGAGGAAAAGGGAGATTGTCTGGGGGGGTCTCCTCTTCACCTGGCCACGCAGGTGGTGACACCTCTGTTCACAAGGCAAGCTGAAACATTTTTTAGGGATCAGAGAGAACATTACTCTTTCCCCCACATGACATCTTTCTATTCTAGGACTGGGAAGTGTCTCAGCAGATAAATGAATTACCATGCAAGTGTTAGAACTCAGAGTACAGACCCCACCCCCCAGAGCCCACATAAAAGCCATGAAGGCATGGAGGCTGCCTGTGACAGCAGTACTCAGGAGACAATGGCAGGAGAATCGTTGGGGTAAACTGGCCAATTAAACCAGTTCTGGTTTCAATGAAGAGATCCTGATCCAATCAATAAACGAAGTGGAGGGCAATTAAGGAAGACTCCCAAGGTCAACTCTGGGCCCCCACACTCACACGCACATGTGCACCCACATGTGTGATAATGCACACATGGGCTCATGAAGACTACAGTTTTTCCACTCTGGAAGATTCTGAGACTTAGGGCAAGCAGCTGAGTAGAGGACACCGCTGTCCAAGTCTGCCTTATGCAGAGACACTTAGGCAACCATGTATATTCAATCTGATGCCCTCTTTTCTGTAGTAGCTGGGGGAATCTGATGCCCATAGGGAGGGAATGAGGGGCAGGCTGGGCTGCAGCCACAGTGAGGACAGCACTTGTTTCTGTTGTAGCTGGTACTCAAACTACCCTCACAGAGCCACGGCCACAGGAAAAGCTGTCCCTGTCCTGCCGAAAGGCTCTAAAACATTAACCACCTGTGATTTTGATGTGTCAGATATTTAATAAGGAACAAATTAGCACTTGGGTCTTTTTTTTTTCCCTGAGACGATCCAATTTCTATGCCAGGCACCAACTTCTATATTTCAAAATGCATTTTTGAAGGTTAATTAGAGAAGCAGCATAGATAGTGTTTTTCCAAGAGGGATTTTTCTGGTTCCTTCTAGGCCTATGGATGGCAGAGAAAAATAACTTTCAGACACTGTAAATTGAGTATGTGAAGCTGTGAGAATAAACCCATCTCATTAGTCATCGTGTCAATTATAGTATCTAAGGAACAATTCTGTAGCTATAGCATATTTATTTGACGTTGTGAAAGCTACCTGGATCCACTGTTAGGACGGAATTTGCTCCTAATGTTCCGAGCACCTCTTTAACAAAATGGCACTCCATAAAAATTTAGTGTGTTCCTACTGTAATTAAATGGCCCTAGTCATTTTTGCATTTATGATATAAACTATAATGGCTGTAAAATCCTGCAATTAACTTTCCTTGCGCCAACATTTCATACTTGAGAAATTCTCATTACAAATTTCATTACTGATTCACTTATCTGTAATTTGTCCTATGTAACCTAAAGAATATTAACAAATTTAGAGTCACTTTTGCTCTATTAAAAACGAAATATAAAAGTCTTTCACCTAGCAAGTCAATCATGATACTTCAGAGGGCCCCAGATGGTCAAGTGTGCTGGGAGGGGTGGGAAGGGCCAGATAAAGTTGAGATTGGAATGGGAGTTGGGTAAAATAAGTAGGACGCCAGTAAGAGTTCCTGCCAACTTAGTAAGAGGCACAAATGACCAAAAAGGAAAGCAGGGAAAAGTGCATGGGACTACAGGGAAAGGGATGAAGGCTTGATTTTCATGTCCAGTGGCTTTTTGTTCCCTCCTCTTCCTCCTCTCCTTCTTCCTCTTCCTCTTTTGAATCATATGTGTGCGGATTTTGCTTGCCCCTTTGTCTATGCACCCCAGGCATGCCTTGGTGGTTACAAAAGCCAGAAGCGGGCATCAGATCCGTTGGAAGTGGAATTGCAGACAGTTGTGAGTCACGCTGTGAGTGCTGGGAATCAAATCCAGGACCTCTGCAAGAGCAACAAGTGCTGTTCACTGACGAGTCACTTCTCCAGACCTTCTTTCTACTTCTTATCCTTGTGTCCCAGCGCTCACTTCCGAGATACTTGTATTTCAAGTTTCCATTCCTGCCAGACAGAATAGTTTGTGGGAAGGGATTTGGAGAATGTCCTCTGCTCTTTCACTCTCTCCTGATTCCATCTTTTTAAAAAAAAAGTGTGTGTGTGTGTGTGTGTGTGTGTGTGTGTGTGTGTGTGTGTGCTCGTGCGCACACCTACACGTGTGCATGTGTGTATGCGCACGTTTGGAGCTGGGGGTGCATGCTACAGCTAACGCGTGCATGCAGAGGTCTGGGGAAAATTTAGTGGAGTTGGTTCTGTGGGTTTCTGCACCTGCGTGTGGCTTTCAGGGGCTGAGCGCGGACCTTCAGGCTTCAGCAACAGGCATCTTTAACCATTTGAACCATTGGCCAGCCTTCCTGCCCCAACTTGTAAGGTAGACAACAGCCATATTAAAAGGAGGTATGGAGATCAAGACTGATCTAGGGTCAAGTCACCTTGCTGAGTGACTGTGGGGAGACTTGTCACCTCTGGGGTCCAGTTGCCAGGCTAAGAAAGGGAGAGACAAATATAGGTGCCACCAGGTGTCTCTGACCTCCACAGGAGCAGTCTGTGCAAATATTTCCCCAATAACACCCTACCCCAGCATTTCACTGCCTTCCGTAACTGCATTCATTTTATTCTAATTTGTAATTAACTTTTACAAAATTAAATTGGAGATAGAAAATTACTGTCCCGACATAAATAATCCTGCTGTGGGATGTGGCAGTGTTAATGCAATCAACAATACGATTCATAAATGAAAGAAATGCTGTCATACTTATTACTTCTGTGCGCTCCATCTTTTATAGAATATTACAGTGTAAATTGAAATTTTATATGATTTAATAAACCTCAAAAAGATATTATGGCCAAGTAACCACATAACTGTAACAAATGGTGCTCCTCCCTCATTACAGTTTTCTCCTCACACGGGGCTTGAGGCCTCATTATCAGAGTGGTGTCTTTGACAACCCAGAGCCCATTAAAAACACCTTGAAGAAAGCGTACCCCGCACTGTAGAACTTCAAAATCTATACCAGGCCGCACTCCTTGAGGATGGCGTTGTCAAACGAAGAAATGGTGCCTTTCATTTTTCATCCTAAGACTCAGGCAACAGAAACATTATCTGGCCCCACAAGAAATCTCTGCGCCCCCCCCCCCAATCCTCCTCCCTGCCCCCACATACCCTCATGCCTCTCTGTGACCCAAACCAAATTCTGCATCACCGGGACTGGGTCTGAAGTCAAACAATCGAAGCAGCTGTAGAGGGAGGGGTTTATTACACACCCCCCCCTCGCCCCATTTCTTTAGCTGGCTTTATAGGGCCACCAGTTAAGATTTAAAGCTTCTTTGTCTTCAGAGCGCCAGGCCTCCCATTTGTCGCTGATTGCCATTTTTCAAAGGTTTCAGGCTCACCCAGGGGTTCATTAGGGCGGCAGAGGAAAGTGGGATGGATAGATAGGCCAGCGCGGCCATCTCAGTCCTGCATCCTGTCTCTTTCTCTGGTTCTGGGGGTTCACCAAGCTCCCTTACCCACCAATTTGGAGCAAGGGAAGGGGGAAACTGAAGCGCTCTCTAACCACTGGCGCCGGTTCTTGGAGCCCAATGTGATTTCTCTAGCTCCTAGCAATGTGTGGGACACACTTGCACCGAGGAATTTAATGGCTTGTTTTACTGCCGCCTGCCATCAATATTTATCTATATTAACTGAAGAAAGGCATTACTCGAAATGGCGTTTCACACCTCTGAGCATTATACAGTAAATTCTAAAGTCGTAAGTTGTGCCTAACTCCATGAACAAACACAGAGACACAGTACAAATGGAAATAACCCAATTCAAATTGTCTTGCAGCAATCTGGAAAACCAAAGTCAAAATTATTCTAATTGCAGGCACTGGGACCGATGGGACAAAAAGCCATGGAGATGATCCTTCCTGTTTTTTTTTTTTTTTTTAAACAAGAGCATCATTCAAGGATGTAGTCTAGAAAAATGAAGCTTACTTAGACTGGGCAGTGAAGTTGTGACAAGGAAGGCTGTGACCCCGCCCCTCCCGTATCCTCAGTCCTCCTCCCTCTGGTGGTCAGCTCCCCTCTCTTGACTTCCCGTGCTCTCTGTGGGCCGCATTTTAAATCACATTCTCTGGCTTGTGTCTCTTCCATTCAATTTTCTGAAAGAATATCTCATTGCCTGTTGCTGTATGCGCCTGCTATTGTCTGCCTCCCCTCAGCATGGATGCTCCCACAGGGCAGAACCACGCAGTCCCCACCATTTCATCTTTCACCTAGAGCCTGGTGCATGGTCCATGTCACTTTCTGTTTACTGCATGAATTGTCCCCCAGGATGAGAATGTGGCCTCAGACCATTATGGGCGGTTCTTAGCCTCAGCACAGACTACATGGTCTTGAGCAAACAGCTTTTGAAGGGTCAGCTGAGCATTATGCCCTTGAACTTTACTCCAAGATGAGTGCTTTCAAGGGTAAAAAGGGAGAAAGTGAGCCAAGCCTTAACCACACAGAAGAGAGGATAGTCTCATAGGCAAGCGATTGGCCCAGGGTTGCTCTGCACTGTGCTGTGGGCTGGGTTCTCCCAGAACGCGAGCTTTGAGCAGCTCTGCAGCCACCAGAGGTCACAGTGGCATTGCACTCTCCTGCTTACCACAAGTGTTTTTCCTGCAATTTTCCCATCTCTAGAAATCATGTTCCTGGGACACGTAGGTGAGAGGGCTAGTCCTTGACTCATGTTAGGCAACATTTACATTTTTAGTAACAGGATTAGAATTTCAAAGAACCCTTAAAACTGCACTATTAATCCATCATACTTAGGCCTTGTATGACTTTGAAATCACTCAGTGACTCTATACACGCCAGAAGAAGTGTAAACTTGTGACAAATGTGACACAGAAGGCCAGTTACCTGCTACCCAGTCTTTCCCAAGTTGTAATGAAGTTTGGGCAACAGGATTCATGAATTGTGTGTTTTCTTTAAAATGATGAAATAGAATTCCACTTCTTGAATTAGCTAGAAGTTCCCAGGAGGGTAAACCATAGCTGCTGGGTGGCACATGCCTTTAATCCCAGCAGTCGGGGAGGCAGAGGCAGGCAGATCTCTGAGTTGGAGGCTAGCCTGGTCTACAGAGTGAGCTCTGGGACAGCCAGAGTTGCACAGAGAAACCCTGTCTCAAAAAAAATGAAACAAAACAAAACAACCCAAAAATCAAGCAACCAAAATAATAATAATAATAATAATAATAATAATAATAATAATAATAATAATAATAATAATAATAATAATAAAAATAAAATAAAATAAAATCCTGGAGCTGTCTGGTAAAACACTGTACATCTCATCCCACAGTTAGGAATAACTTTTGCTGTGCTTCTAAAGTGATTTATATAGCTTGTATAAATATACAGGGTTAGTTTTTAAAGGAGTTTTTGTTTTTAAAGCTATTCAGGAAATGCTGATACATCTTGATGTTTAAGGAAAACTGGGGGTGGGGTGGGGTAGTGTCTGATGACCTAGGCATTTTTAGTACTCACAAGAGATAAAATTATCTAGTAAAATAAGGTATCTTTCTATAAGACCCTGCTCATCAGTTCTTTTCCCTTGAATTTATAGCAAAAATAAAGCTTAGTGTAGAATCTCTGAAAAGGGAGAAATATGTAAAAGCGGTCTTTTAACAGCCATCTAAAGTCAAATCAATAGCCCATTTTCTTGGTGATTAATTCAAAATGGGCATTGGGCTTTTAACATTTTAACTGATATATTATCTTAATCTTTTATTTACTTTCTATACTTCCAAAGAAAGACTATCGTTGTGTCAGCGGATCATTTCATCAGATTTCCCAGAACGGTGGCCAGTGGGAAACGGACAGATTCCCACTGTAGGGAACTGCTGTAGGTCTTCGGCAACCAGGGTAGAAAAATGTTTTCTTCGTCCTTTCAACCTAGCAAGCAGTGACAGGTATCCAAAGCATCAAACTGTCATCGCCGGGCCTTCCACTGTCGTCTGTATCATAATCTGTTTCTTAGTAACACTTGGTCTGAGCAGCAGTAATAGAATTAATTATACTTCATTTTGCTGCCTTTAACAGTATTGACCAAATTTAAGAACAAATGAGAAGTGCTTATCAAGCCTGAAGAAAATAATCCATCAGTGGCACAATTTAAATTCTCTGCAGTTCTCTTATTAATCAAAGTAGCACTTACTATCCTATCTCCACTTCCCATTAACAGTCATTAAGCCTTGCTGCTGATTGAAGCAATTTCTTTAGGGATCTCAACCTCATTTTTAAGAGAACTTCTTCAGTGGAAAACAATATCATAGAAGCGTGGTGACTTAAGAGAGAGGGAGAAGGTTCTTCAATCATGTTCTGACCTTGATATTTTTCCAGAAGTTGTTAAGTTCAAAAAAGTACGCAGCAGCGAGATTAGAAACTTCAAACTCCGGAGAGTGGCCTGCTGCCCTTGTCTCGCCACCTGACGGAACTACCAGACTGACTCCAAAAGCATAGAGGTGACAAAAACCCTTAGCTAGCCTCATCTCGGCTGCTGTGGTCCTCGCTGTGTTCTTCCACATGCATAGTGACATGTCCTGTGCAGCTCAGAAACAAGGATTGCACTGAGAAGGGGACACCAGGAATGCTGCATCTCAGTCTCTGTTTGGGGGGGGGGGTGCATGAAAGAATAGGGACCTCCGAGAGATCTGCAACTGTGAGGCGGGGACTCGAGGCACGGTTCATCACTCCCCCATGAGACCCTGTACAACCTGTCCAGCTGTCTCTGAGCCAGAAATAACATCAGCCGGTCTGCTTACTTCTCCCAACTGTGGAAAGTACATGAGGAAATATAAGGTCATATGAAAGTCCATCGAAGCTGCTAAACACAACACAGATGTTACCCTACTCAACACTTTGAAGCCATGGCCGCTTACTGTTTCAGGTCTTTGACAGTGCTGGCTCACAGCGGGCAGCTGGCACAAGCTCTGCAGTTGGGTTGCTAAGATGGAGAAGGAGGAGATAACCCACATGATTAAAACAGTGGGGTTTTGTTTTGAAATGACAATATCCCTAACGCATGTGGAAGGAGCCACCCGACATCCAAGGCCAAGCTGCAGGGCAATGGGTAAAAAAAACAAAAAACAAAAAACAAAAAACCCAAAAAAACCAGAACACTGGGCGAGTCTGGGGAATTTGCCTTTACCTCTAAAGCATCTTGGATCAGTCCAGTTGAGCATGGGATGACCTCAACAGGAAGGAGCGCAGAGGATGCTAGTGATTGACAAGATGAAGCAACAGCACTTGCTGGAAGGGTCACAGCAGGAAAGAAGGAAACGCCTGGACAGCTTCCATCACAAAGGCCCCAGGATTGAATGTTGGTAGGTAGGTAGGTACGTTGGTAACATCAGTGCCATACTGCTAACAGACAGTCACGAGGCAAGTGTAAAGATGTCCCATCTGGAAAGAGTCTGGCTATGGGAACATGGGACCTCGGGGATTGATTGCATCGGCTCTGCACTTATTAGCCGTGGTGTGAAGGCGTCCGTAAGCACCCCCCTCCCCGTTCACCTGCATATTAATCAGCATTTTGTTACTGTGACTGAAACACCTGACAAACTAAGGGAGGAAAGGTTTATGTGGGATCTTAGTTCCAGGGATGTCTGTGGGGAAGGTGTGACACAACAGAGCCAGGGCAGGATAAAACCCCTAAAGGACAATGACCTACTTCTTAGAACCGAGGCCCAGCTCCCCAGATGCCACCATATTATGACTCTATGAGGGGATCGATTCATTCGTCCTTATGATTTAACTCTCCCTGGGACAGCCTCACAGGCGGACCTGGGGCACAGCGCTAAACCTTGTTAGCATCCCTCAGTCCAGTCAAGAGTAACCAGACCACTTGAAAATCAGTGTTTCCTTCTGATTACGATCTCATCGGAATTCCATTATTTATAAAAGCCAAATCCAACATGGCACTGGCTATAAAGTTCCCAGATAATAAGACACAGGAGATTCACTCTGTTCAATCTTATCAGTGAGAGAGGGAACAGGCCCAGAGAAGTCTAGGGGCTTGTCTAAAGGCACACAGCAGAACAAAGTGACCTGGCTGGACATGGCCTCCAAGATCTGTCGTGCCACTCTCTTCTTCCTCTGGAGGAGCTGTGTCCCTGTGGAGGGGAGCTGAAGAGCACTCCTGGGAAAGATTTTAGTACTTCTTCCCTTCCTATGGCTCTGCCTTAGCCCTTGGCTTTTGGTTAGACTCCAGGGACTGGACAGCCAGGATAAAATCCAATCTTTTTTTTTTTTTGCTAATGGTCAAAGCCCCCCACAGGGATCAATCAAAACTGAGTCTGAATTTGCTTGACCAGCAGAGACGTGAAGACATTCCTCAATAGGTTCCTGGGCCAGATGTATAAAGATGACCAAACAATCAATGGCAGGACGAGACGACCTGAGACTCCGATGACCATCGTACAGAGGCCACAGTTCAGCCAAAGTGGATTTTCTTTCCTCAAAGCAATATAGGGACCATCCACCAGTCAATTTCTGATAAGATATTAAAAACATGCTTCTCACCTCTAGGAAGTGAAATGCTGAGCTGGATTTCCGGTTCAATGGAATACCTACCCCTGTTAAAGCACTTAAAAAGGAAAACATCTACAAAATGTCCCATTAGGCTGACAAATTTATAGCACCATGAGAAGTGTGCCAGCAGCTTCCAAGCTGAACAGAGCGTTGTGTTTAAAGAGTATGAATGGATCTGAGTCCGGCAATATTTCATCCACAGGAACGAGCTTCGTTACCACGGCTCCTTCCCATAGTTCCCACATTTACTTTAACGGGCATCTGTATGTCATGACAGAATATGGACATCATCTTAAAAAATAAGTTGTAAAATGAATGATATTAAATGGACTTTCACAGCGGGAAGACATGGAAATCTATTCTCATCCTGATGTGCGGGGCTGTACAGACAGAAATGCCATTAGCATTAGCGGTAATTACGCGCTGAGCCCCCCCTGCTCTATGAGAATATGCCCCTTCGTTTGCAAGTACAATGACGGGCTCGTTTTGACACTGGAAACAGCTGAGGCTTTCTCTTCCTCTAATGGGAGGGACTCGGGTGCCTTGGACCATAACTCTGATGGCTACTTTCCCAAAACTTGCAATTCAAGCACTCTGAGATTCCTCTTCCTCCGAAGAGCTTAACACATGTGTGAAAGCTGGAATTGCCTGTGGAGTAGCCTGGTAATTTATATGACATCATTCTCGGTTTTCTGTCACGGGCTGGGGCGCTTACCATCCAGGATCTATGCTCTCTCATAACAAACTTATTTTATTACGGTCTGATAACGGTCTGAAACTATGGACAGTACTTTCCGACCGATCTAGCAAAAAGCTGTCTAACTCCACTGCAAATGAGCACGAGGTAAGCATTTTAACATCCTGCTCCCCAAAGCCTGTATATCTGGTCTTAATACAGCAGGCAGGCACGTGACCGATCCAGGGAAGTGGTTCGAGTCATCTTTGATTCTTTAGTAAGGCTGTGAGCCTAAGAGCTAGACTAGGTTTCACCTGACACAGTAGGAAAACAAAACAAAAAGTCCTCTTCGCCCAAAAGTCAGAAGACATTAGCACAGAAAAGGCAGCCAGCTTTGTAACTTTCTACACACTTCATCAGGGCAAGACAGCATAGTGACAGGTATAATTAAAATATACTTTAAAAAAAAAAAAAGGGAACAAAATCCAGCCATTGTGGCTTTCAATTACGGTGCAACTAAGAAGCAACCATCTTATTTCTACAAACTATTTTCACTTAGCAAGTTCAGATGGGATTATTGCCATGACCTTTTAAAAACACGAAAGGGTGAATCAATACCCTTTCAGAGCAAGCCTGCCGGAGCCGAACTGGCCGTGCTGTAACGGTGTGTATTTCTGCACCAGGAGGCAGTTGAAACCTAATTATCGTCAATCACATAGAAGGTGAATCCATGTACTGCAGGCAGTGTGCACGTGAGGGGCTGGAAGAGTGGTTCTTCAAGAAGGAAGTGTGTGTGTGTGTGTGTGTGTGTGTGTGTGTGTGTGTGTAAGGAGCTGGGATCTCCGGAGCCCTGGGCAGGCAAGGCAGGCTCACAGGTGAGTTATAGGGACTGTCACTCATTCACAATAACTAACACTAGCCTGTCAGAAACAGCTACCTGTAAGTGGTGTATGAGTGGCTGGCAGCCTGCCATCCCCCCACAGACCTTGCAGCCAAGAATCACATTTGATTGTCGAGGTCACTGGAATGCTTGCTTGGATACATGCCATATATTATTAAAAAAAAAAAAAAAAAGAATAACAAACAGCCAATCAGCAACATTTCTTCAGGCTCAAGGACACGATGACCAACTTGCTTTTGGAAAATAAGAACTTAACGCCCAAGATCCATTTTAGCAGGTGATCTGTTTAATTGCTTTTTCCTAGTCATGGAGAAGTGACACTATGGTGGGGCCCGAGAGCAGCCACACCTTGTCAGATGGGGAGAATACATGGATAGTCACTGTTCCTAAGCTGTTTTAGACACCACGCCAGCAAAAGCTAAAAACAAACACTTAATCAACAATGCTGACAGTCCCAGCTGCCAGGCTATCTGCTGGTGACACATTCCAAGGCTTTAACAGCCATGGAAAATGGTTTGCAAGGGAAGAGAATAAGGGTTTTGGATATGCTTTTCCCATTCTATCCCACTCTCGAATCTTCCTGAAAATACTAAAATGATCCACACAACAACTGATTTTCTTTTCTTTTCTTTTTGTTTTAATTTTATTAATTTATTCATATTACATCTTGATTGTTAGCCCTTCCCGTTTCCTCCCATTCTTCCCTCCCTCCCACTTCCCCCCTTCTCCCCTCCCCTATGTCTGTGATTGAGGGAGACCTCCTCCCCCATATATGCTCTTAGAATATCGAGTCTCTTCTTGGTAACTTGCTATCCTTCCTCTGAGTGTCGCCAGGCCTCCCCATCCAGGGGACATAGTCAGAAAAGGGGCACCAGAGTTCGTGTGAGAGTCAGATCTCACTCTCCACTCAATGGTGGAGAATATCATGTTCGTTGGCTAGGTCCTGGTAAGGGTTCGAAGCTTACTGCCTATATTCTCCTTGGCTGGTGCCTTAGTTTGAGGAGGACCCCAGGACCCAGATCTGCCTGTTATAAAGTTCTTCTTGTAGGTTTCCAGGACCCTGTGGGTCCTACTATTTCTCCATTCTTCCATGCTACTCTCGCCTAGCGTCTCAATAGGATGTCCTCTCTTCTGACCCACTTTTTTGGTAAGTAAAGT
Organism: Acomys russatus; assembly: GCF_903995435.1. Classification (NCBI taxonomy): domain Eukaryota; kingdom Metazoa; phylum Chordata; class Mammalia; order Rodentia; family Muridae; genus Acomys; species Acomys russatus. Next base: position 70,548,173 of record NC_067146.1, on the reverse strand, counting down.
TTTTCATGGTACGTATCTCTTGGACTAGTGTTTTGATATAAGTGAGTATATACCGTTTATCTCTTTTTGCTTCTGGGTGAACTCACTCATTATGATAATTTCTAGATCAATCCATTTGTCCACAAATTTCGGAAATTCCTTGTTTTTAATTGCTGAGTAGTATTCCATAGTGTAAATGTACCACAGTTTCTTAGTCCATTCTTCTACTGAGGGACACTTAGGCTGTTTCCATGTTCTGGCTATTATGTATAAAGCAGCTATGAACATGGTTGAGCATATGTCCCTGTTGTGTGATAGGGCATTTTCTGGGTATATTCCAAGGAGTGGGATAGCTAGGTCTTGAGGAAGCCCTATTCCCATTTTTTTGAGAAAGCGCCAGATAGCTTTCCAAAGTGGTTGTGCTAGTTTGCATTCCCACCAGCAATGAAGGAGTGTTCCTCTCTCCCCACATCCTCGCCAACATGTGGTGTCACTTGAGTTTTTGATCTTAGCCATTCTGATGGGTGTAAGATGGAATCTCAGTGTCGTTTTGATTTGCATTTCTCTGATGACTAACGAGGATGAGCATTTCTTTAAGTGTTTCCTGGCCATTTGATATTCCTCTGTTGAGAATTCTCTGTTAAGTTCCAAGCCCCATTTCGCAATTGGGTTGTTTGGTTTTGTGGTGTTTAATTTCTTGAGTTCTTTATATATTTTGGATATTAGACCTTTGTCAGATGTAGGGTTGGTGAAGATCAACTGATTTTCTTATGCAGTATCTTTTAATACACCACCAAGATGGCTCAGGAGGTAAAGGCACGATCGCCCAAGCCTAGTGACCTGAGTTCAATCCCAGAACCCCCATGGTGGGAGGAGAGAAATGATTCCTGCAAGTGGTCCTCTGTCCTCTACATGTATACCATGGCACATGCATACATCACTCCCAAATAAAGTGAAAACAGACAACTACAACAAAATGACATCAGAAGGCCATAACATCGCTTTATGCTACATTCAGTGATCCAGTTATTTCTAGAAATTTCATATAATGTCGTCGCTTCCCAATACAAGAAACATATTCTTCAATGTTATGGATATTAAGCCTTAAGAAAGTATTTGGAGCTAGAGTGGTGGCGCACGCCTTTAATCCCAGCACTCAGGGAGGCAGAGGCAGGCAGATAGCTGTGAGTTCGAGGCCAGCCTGGTCTACAAAGTCCAGGACACCCATGACTACAGAGAGAAACCCTGTCTTGAAAAACAAAACAAAGCAAAGCAAAACAAAACAGAAAGTGTTTGGACAGCACCTTGCAACTTTTATTGGAAAACAAAAACAAAAAACCCAACACTACTATTCAGTAGCCATCTGATTTCCAGTAATGTCTCATCAGCTCTCATAGTCCCGAACCACTAGCTTCATTCCTTCCACAGAAATGGGGTATTCAGTGTATTTGTTAACATTAAACAGTAATTGGACAATCTTTTGTTCAACGTTCTTAATGTCCCTGGATAAGAACATTAAAAATGCACTCTTAAAAAAAATAATACTCATTACACACAAGCAATAGTTTTTAATTTAGAAAAAGAGTCTAATTGAAATTACACTTGTTATGCAGAGACTACCAATAATTATCTTGACTTTAAAAATGCAGACCCAAAGAATCCTCATGACTGATGACTCTCTTCGGATGTGGATCTCATGCGCTGCAATCAGTGATGCAGGGATCGCTTGATGTGTTAAGGTAGTCTGCAGGTCTATCAGCTGACCTCACAGAGCTGTGGAAGTGGGGTGAGCACACTGGCTACTGTGCCAGCAACTCAAGGAGTCACAATGCTTGTCTTAAAACACATCAGACAAGCATCTTGAACTAGGCAGTTCTTTCTCCAGAGTGGACGCATCAGCATTTAAGCATCCAGCCTTGCAATCACAAGCGAGGGGGCCAGGGGACACGTGATGGACGTTGACAGGGAAAGATGAAATCCTGCTTTGCCACTGTCTTGCTTTTGATGAGGCTGTTACCGTCGAAGGTACTGGCTTTCAGGTAAGGCTGGGCCCACAGGACTCCAAAACTCCCTTGTTTGGCTCAAAAGCAGTGTGCAAAGAAAAGTCTCTTGTAAGTAACCCATGGCTAAGACAACATCTTCAATGGGATGGCACACTAGTGAAATTCATGTGACACTGTTAGCCACTGTGCAGTAACCACTCCAAGGCCCCTCAGCAGAAGGCTTTTCTAATGTCCCACAAGTGCTATAA
>NC_067146.1:70443443-70540943 GCF_903995435.1 Acomys russatus | reverse complement strand
TACAAAATACATAAAACGGAGATCATTTCATAGCGCAAAATGGGTCTAGTAACAGAAGCACATTTGGGGCAATCATATCAATATTTAAAATTTAGAAACTCCTAGAATTAAGGTGCTGAATACTAAGCTGCAATCTATTTCCATACTTCCATTACAATTAAGTAGTAATCAATACGGAGTATTTATTGCTATAAACTACGGCATGAGGGAAAGCAAGGGATGTGTGCTCAGAACACAAAGCCCTGCGCTGGGCTCACTTAGGAGGAGGAGGAGGAGGAGGAAGAGGAGGAGGAGGAGAAGTTCTCCATCAGTCTGGCTTCTAGTCTAATGGCAGTTGCTGCGAGGTCCCTGCTCTTTACTGTCGGCCACAGTACCATGGTTTTACTTTACCACAGGGCACACGGCAGTGGGAACAGCTTCCCCAGGAGTTAGCAAGCTGCACTAAGAGAATGTTATTTTCAGAAAGCAAAAAATAACCGACAAGAACAGGACCTTTCTTGTTGTTGTTGTTTGGTTTTCTGTTGATGGGACTGGTAAATTAATGGTTTAATTAAGGAATCAGACCGACAATTGAGATTTTAGGAAGTGTTAAAAATTAACTCCACATTACAATGATATTATCAGACCATGCCCCTGAAATTAGGTCTTGTGGAACAATACTATGGATCACAACTGTAAAACAAAAAACAAAAAACAAACAAAAAAACAAAAACAACAAAAAAGGAATCTTTGATGACTCTGCATGATCATAACAAATATATTTAATAATCTTGAATAAACTCCGATGGATTTTGATATCCATACTTCTTAAGTAACTCATGACATGAGAAATGATTTTTTAAAAGAAAAATCAGATCATGAAAGCCATTATTATTTGAAGGAATATGCTCAATTTTTTAGATAATTTAAATTATTTAGTGGTCCTTTGCATTTTTTATTAGCTTTGCCTAAAGTTATAACATTAAAGCATTAAGGTTACATGTGATGAGGTTCTGGTTTGCCCTTATTCTAGCCTTAGACTTTCACAAAGTACAAACTAAGACGAGTGCTCCACTCCCAGGCTGGTCCAGTCTGATCAAACAATCTGGCGCCCAGACATTCACCTGAAGAAAACGTGTGTCCTGGACAGTGACTCACACATAAAACCACAGGCACACTGGAAGCAGAATCTACAGGCGCTGGGACTGAGGGAGGCTACATAAAGATTTCCCCCGGCACATGTGTTGCAGAACATCTAAAGGTGCTACAATACATCCAGCTGACCACGAGCAATAGAAATGAAAAGATCGGCAAACAAATTCATAGCTTCGAATATTAGGTTTATATAGAAGCTTCACAGACAGAGGTCACTTGCAGTTTTGACATCTCCGTTCATAGAAATTGACTACTGCCTGGAAGCTTGATTTAAAAACTGAGAACTCGACACTTTTTTTTTTTTTTAAGGATGATGACTCACACCAATGCTTATAAAATACCAAAGCCAACAATGGCTGGGCAGTGTTGGCAAGTGCTGTGGCCTGGACCTATTTGTTCCCCCTTCTTGCTTCTGGAGTATAGGAGAAGTTGTTATTTTGACCACCCATTGTTTCAGTTCTCAGATCCTCAAAGGCGGCAAAGCCATGCCTGACACTGGTCTGGGTTCCTCAGATTCTTTCAACTATCATCTTTGAGCCCAACCCCAAGCTTTGCCTAAAACAGGAGGAAGGAAGGATGAACAGCAGCCACTGCAGTCTGCAGGGAGGGGACCTGGGCACCAGGTGGCCAGGAAGGAAGAGGGATCCAGGTGATTGCGGGTCCTGTGCTCTCCTGGCTCCTCATTGGTGGCTGAGGACTGTCCCACCCCCTGGGAACAGAGTGTTCGCTCCCAAAAGGTTAGCAGTCACTCTGGGCTTCTAGAATTTGGTTTACCATAAATGGCAGTAACTGTATAAGAGAGATTACTCACACAGGACCCTTTAAAGTCCGCTAACTTAACTCAAGTGGCTACAAGCAGTTCAGAACTTTTTTTTAAAATTAAAAATATCAAAATCAACCTTCTTGTCTGAACCAATATTGAAACCTTTACAATACCCCCCTCCTCTATACTAACACACAAGACAAAAACAAAACAAAACAAAAACCTCCCAGTTTGTTTCCTAGATAGCATCAAGAGCAGATACAACAAAAATCAAGAGATGCTTGTCTCTTAAGTCATGGAACGGCTTGCGGTGTAACCTGCCAAGAGATGCACCAAGGTGAGGCTACCTGGAGTTGTTCCTCCCTGGGTTTCATCCTGTTTTATTCTGACCACGAATCTACTAGGGAAAGGCTGTCCACCTCTGTATTTGAAATGCTCCTCATCTGCTGTTTGCACTTAAATGTAATTATTTGAAGTAGAATCATTTAATTACATAGGAGGAGGAATAGCAAGCCCAGAGACTATAATAAAGAACGAAGCGAACAACGCTGGGCAGCCAAAGCTACAGGTACAACAGCAGCGCCCACTGGCAGCAGCTGCACCAGGCTTTCAGCTCGGGACTGGGGAATGGGGTCGACTTGGCTTTGCTAGATTTATTGTTGAGAACAAAGCGAAGAGAGCTGTCATGTTTACGCCCAGCCCAGTGTGACTTAACCCCCTCAGAAAGCCCGAAGAGGAGGAAGAAAGTAGAACCAGGTAAGGAAGGAGTGACAGATGCCCCAGGCATTTGATCTGGGAAGGAGGAACAGCCTGCGTACTCACCTGTGGAAGGCAGCTAGCTTGCTTTCTACCAACCAGACCTGTCTGGTTATCTGGCTGTCGCCTGGCTTTTGGGACAAGGCAAAGGCAGTCACTCTACCTTGGAAAGGAAAACACTGTGGGTGCCTCTCATGTAAACATTTCAATGTTTTCAGAAGAAAAACACACCTATATTTCTAACCATGAAGGGCTTAATTTTACTCAATCCCCTGGGTAAACTCCAGAGTGCTACAGTGAAGGCTGGCTCCTCCTCTATTAATATTTTTGCTCCCCACCTCAACACACCACTGATCACAAATAAATAGACAAATACATTCTTTTCTTAAAAAAAAAAAAAAGTCACATCAGAATACTTTATTTGTGGAGCCCTGTACAAGGTTCTCTGTGGGTATGTGGGTACGTGTCCAGCATTTAAGTACCAGAAAGCCCCGTACAATTTCTTTTTTTTTTTTAATTTTTAAAAAAATTTAATTTATGTGCATTGGTGTGAGGGTGTCAGATCTTGGAGTTACAGACAGTTGTGAGCTGCCATGTGGGTGCTGGGAATTGAACCTGGGTCCTTTGGAAGAGCAGGCAGTGCTCTTAACCACTGAGCCATCTCTCCAGCCGCCGCCCCCCCCCCCTACAATTTCTTAAGATGAACTCTTACCTCGAAACATTGCTATCACCCAGTTGCAAGCTTACACACATTTTATAACGTTTGGCGATTTTAAGGATTGAACAGTTTATATGTAACATTTAAACTGGCTGAAGCGGAAACAAACAACTCTGCCTAATGACATCTTTTCACCGAAAACAAACGCCGAGACAGAAGCAGTCCACTCCGCAGCCCTCTCCCGGCTTTAGTTCGGGTCCCTCCCTGGATCTGGCAGATGAGAAAGTAGTGAACAGGAAAGGCTTCTTAGGAAACAGTTCCCATCAGCCCCTCTCTACCCTGCAACCATAGCTGACTCACCTCTTATCGGGAGAAGGGTCCCCACATCAAAGCATGCTAGCCACTTTACCTCTGCTCTGCTTACCACAGTTAGCTTTGAAAAGAGCTGAATTCAACTGGCTGTCCATGCTTAGTGCGACCCCATCATGTGTGGGACTGCACTCATCATCTGGGGTCAAAGAGCAACTGCTGAGCTCCTACTGTGTGCACTGTTTGAATCCCTCACAACACTTCTCAGTACAACGGTACTGAGTTTGGGGCAGGGGGAGAGTAGGTGCTGGACTTGGCCAAGGAAGTTACTTCTTAGGACCTCGGGACAAAATTTCCTAACCAGAAAGCAAGTGACAAACAGAACTCATCACACAGGCTGCTGTGAGAATTGAAAAAAAAGTTCATAGCAAATAGTAAAACATCCGGTTGAGTTAGCTATTATTATTAAATCGCTATCATCACATTGACCGTGACAGGTAAAGACTGAGCAGTTTTATAGCGGACTGCATGGGGCTGGGAGAGGAAGGCAGAGTGTGGGGATCAGCGGATTTGTGGGAACCCCATCCTAATCTGAGGCAGTTGCTTGTAATTGGCAGGCTTTGGTGTCATTAATTTCTTCCTCTGAGAGTACCCATGTGACATTTTTCTCAAATGAGAGGTAAATTGCTGTTGAAGCTTCACGTGGCACCTGCTTTTACTCTAACAGGACTGATATTTTTCTATTACAACAAACAGAAAACAGACAAGTGCACTTGTGAGTAATGAGCGGGAACGAGGGGAGAGAGACCCAGGGAAACAGCATCCAAAGTCGGGATGCTACGAGAACACCTGAGAGCAGGGCTGCGAGGAGACGGCTGTCTCCACAGGGTAGCACAGTGTGCTAACACACAGCACTGCCATATTCATAAGTGTTTCATGTGCTCAGCCTCATTCCACACGGTATGGTCTGAAGCTAAGCTGGGATCGACTGTGGTTATCTACAACAGTGCGTGCTTTCCCCCCCGGCCCCGACCCCCATCTCATCGGGGGGCCATATAGCACCCCCCAAGTTAATGTGATCCTATTACTTTTGAGAAAACAGAGGGTAGAGATTTTTTTGTTCTTTTCTTTTTAAAACACAATAATTACATTCTAGTTGGAGGTATGAAACTTTCCCTCCCAGGATTTTTCCTTTATTGATTCCTTTTGACATAGGATGATGTTATGTAGCCCAGAATGGCCTGGAACTTTTGATATGCTTGCCTATCATGGGCATGTCCCACCACACTTGACTCTGAAATTCCTATCAGATCCACCCAAGGTGGAGAGCTACAAGGCTTGTTTCCAAGGTACAGGGAGGAACAGGGTCTTCAGCCATTGCCTTAGGGGAATGAAGGCAGTGGTAACTTGGCATGGTCTGGAAAGAGGAGATAAACGTCTGCTCCAAGCTCCTTGGGCCTCCTGCGTCTCTCATTTGAAAAAGACAGCCTTGAACAAATGGCTAACATGGCGCCATAGCTCAACTTTGTAGTCATCTACACTCTCGTTATAGTCAGCAACTGACAAGCTCAGTGCTCACGGTGATGTAGTCAGGGGACCAGCTGCTAAAGCCTCGGCGAAAAGGGCTGATTACTTACCAAGAGAGCATCCTCGGAAAGCAGATGTATCAACTGTAGAAGAATTGTGTTTTCGTTTGCTTGCTTTTCTGGGTATAAAGGTCAAATGCTTTTGTCCCTCCTCTTCTTAAATCTTAGGTCTTGATCTATTGTAGGGTATCAAAGCGGTTCACAGGTATCTACTGGAGATACACCATATGCCCTGTGCCAGGCTGTGTTCCGTATCAAGGTCTTATTTAGCAACATGAGTAGAATCTACTAGTAAAATCAAGGAAGCCCCTCAGACAGGGCATCAGGGAAAAGGCGTCTCGTGCTAGTCATCACACCACTTTGTAGTTATTTCCCTCGTCTCAGAAAAGTGTGTTAGCAGAATGATTTTAACAGATAGGCTGGCAGTAGGGACATGATACCATGTGTTTTCTCAACTAGTGGACAAATTGTTCTGTATCTGAATAGAGGTCAAAATGGTAAGAGACAAAGAAGACATCTTTTGTTTCTCTGTATTTCAGATACTCAAGATTTTAGTGACAGACTGTGCTATGACTGACAAACGTTTTTATGGTATGCACATATGTCCCCTCTAACCTCTGAGTGCAGCTATGTTTTCCAGGGCTCCTCGCTCCTTCTTTGTCCTGTGGTCTGTTTTGGAATAGCCTTGAATAAACTCAAGAGAAGCAACTTCTGAAATAGCATGGGTCCCCTGGTTTGCGGTTTGGAGGCGCTGTGCCTGGTCTACACATTCCCACAACACTTCCCTCAGCACCACTGATTAAGCACAAGCTGTTAAACTGCAGGTGTACTTAGGTCAGTTTCCGTCTAGTGACTGAACTCTAAGCCTGACACCGCAGTGTGTAATCAGTGCTGTTGCTAATCACGGCCCTAGATGGTAGCAGAGTCAGTGAGATGGCAACCAGTGGAGAGACTGCAGTAGAGCCTTGACTGTAAACATTTCAACAACAATCCAAAGGGAGCCGTACTACTGTGGAGGGCGAGGTCCAAAGTGTTTATACCCTGACAAAAAAGAAAAAGACCCACACCTATCTATTTTACCTACAGATGGCTGTAAAGTGATTTCCCCCTATGATCCTATATACTGTATGTAATTATCTGTAATGACATTACAATTAAAATAATCAGTTTAAGGCCAAGTATTCAGATCAACTGCTGGACCAACCAACACTATTTTTTTTTTTCATAAAAACCCTGTCATATGCCGAAAAGTGGTAAAACCAGAATGGAGTGAGCTGTGGTTAAGCGTAAACCCTATATCAATGAAAGTCATTTGTATGACGCTTACTTCTTTGAATAAATTCAGATGACAGCCCTATTTCATTTCTTCATTCAGTCTGGAGGCCAGATGGCATTAGAATCATTTACTTCACCTTGTTGTGCTTAATTACTACAATCAACACACTATTTTCCAAATTAATCATAACAAAGTAATTTCATTAGTAACACAGCAGGCTGTTGAATTATTAGCATCATAACAGTTTGCAAACAATTAAACTTTATTTGAACCTTAAAAATTTGCAGAGTGGAACATTATTGTAAGATCTAATGGCAACAGAGTACAAATGCAGTACAGAGCAAACGATCAAGCAAAATGCTATATAAAATATGACTTACAATCACCTTTCAAAAAATTAGCTCTCTAACTGTTCATAGAAAAACAAATAAAAGCTAAGCAAACATAATGAGAACATAACAATTAGCATATTTTCTAACAAGCCATGTTGTTTAAATTCACATTAATGATGTTATTATGATCTTGAAGAAAATGTGATGAACTGTCAAGGGTAGAGAGGAACTTCCTCAGAGCACACAAAAAACGAGATCCTCAACAGAACAGAAAGCACCCACGAAATGCAAGGAACAGCAACCTCTCTCCTCTCTCTCAACTTTAAAGGCCTTTGCTTCCATCTTCTATCTCCTATGTATAGTCACGTTAAAAAAAAAAAAAAAAAAAAAAAAGAACAAAGGCCAGAGGCGCTGGACAGAGCAGCCCTGCGCTCCTTGCTGGGAATGTTGGCCATTAGCTGGCAAAGGACTCCCTCTCCTGGATTAACTGGAAAAGGAGTCGGAAATCTCCTAACCACTTCCCAGTCTGCCCGAATGGGGGAGGGGTTCCCGAGTGGCTCCACGTGCGAATGACAAGCTGCTGCCATCTGCTGGCCGTTGACGTTAAAGGCACAAAACCTACAGCCACAGGTTAGGCTCGGAAGGCCAGTCCACTGGATTAATTTCCACCTAACTTTTGCCAAAATGATTTCAACCCATTCAGATGACACTCTAATAGGAAAAGGGTAACTGTACAAATGTAATTTCTGAAGACTTGGACTATGCTTACACAGATAAACTTGAGTTTATTCACAACCCCTCACGTTAAGATTTTTTTTTCTTTTACTTTGGAAAATGAGTTGTCACAACATTTATAGGATAACAGTAAAATAAACACTCTTCACCATTACTTGTAAATATAGTTTTACATAAATAATTGTGATTTAAAAATACTATTAGCCCATTGGCACCCCTATCTGGAAAGTTACGCAAAAGCTAGGACTTGCTAAAGACTGTGTAGATTACATTTATTCCAAAATATCTAGTCACTAGTGCAATTTGATACAGAGTAAGGTTATACTGGTATCTCCAGAGATGATTAAACATACTCTGATTTTAACTACATATGAGAGGCACTGACAGGATTCTATAATTTGTACCGACGCAGCAACAGATAGAATCAGGCACCAGGTTAACCTACCCTTCCATTCACCTGCTGGTAACTGCTGCCATTCTGTGTCTTTCTTTTCTGTTTGGTCCAGAGAAGCACTCAGGAGACTCACTCAGGCTTGCTGTTCAGCAGCGCGATTTTAATAGCACAGCGATGGTGAGGCAGCAAGGTAAGAGTGCCTGCCGTGCCTGCACACACACGGAAGCTATTTATACCATTGTGTTAGTGGTAAAATGAGGCTTCTTACGAACCTTTGATTTCATTACATGTATATAAAATTGTATTAGAAAACACTGGGCAGCCCATCATCAAATTAGGAAACTGAAGTGCTTTGTACAGACCTAGCTGTGGTTTGCACTGTGTACTGGGTGACAGCATACTGCCACTCTCCCTTTGCTTGTAATGCGATCACGTTTTTCCCTTCTTGCTCAACAGCAGGTAAACTCATGAATCTGTACAACTTTCATGAAAACATGTCATTACTCTATGAAGAATAAAATACTAAGCTAAGTCATTCACACAGCTTTAAAAAGACTTTAAAAAGTCTTTTAGTACTGACTCAAAATTTACAAAGTCTGTGAAATCATACGTAACATTCTAAAAATAATTCATGCCCAATGACTAAGAGAAATAGCCACCCACACTGGCGACTTAAGTGACTGAGAGTCACACACAAGCACAATGAATTTTCCTACACAAACCAAATGGGTAAATTCAAATTTATTATTATTTGCAAAACAGCAACAGGTCTTATCTCTACTGCTTGCATCTAACGTTAGCTGATCACTGCGTGCTTAACCTGACAACAGAATACTTTAATGGGCGGCTGCATAGAATCACAGCTGAGGCAGGAACATTTAACTCACAGGAGGCAGCTATGAGTGTGCACTCAGGCTCGAAGGGTTGCGAAGCCAAATCACTTGCAGACTGACAGAAGACTTCTCGGCAGACAAAAGGGAAAGTTGCACTTTAATTTTTTTTTCTTCAGTATAAATGTTGGTTTATTTCTCCTGCTTAGAAAAAAAAAAATAACATCTTTAGCCAAACAAAAATGAATGTTTGCTCAACAGTTTTCACTTCATTTCCTCAGGAAGGCCACAAAAGTGACAGTGTACCAGACAGCAGGAGGAGGCTTGGGAACACAGCTGGTTAGTATCAAAGAACTCTCTCTAAATAATCTGCTCACTTCCAAAGTAAACTCTCTGAAGTTATTTTTTAAAATCAGAGCTGAAGCAAAACCAAAAAACAAAAACAAAAACAGATTTGGGGTACCATATTTATGTTTATCAGAACACTACAAAGACTTAAAAAGGCAAAGACTCAGAAGGAAGCGACCAAGAGAACATACGAGCTATTACAGAATATTGGATTAAAATGTACTTACCCAGACTCTCAAATATCATACATCTCCATTACGTAGGCTTTAGGCACCAAGCCAATGGCTCCCTTCATTTCTCCTACCCACCAGCCATATCTATTGTATTCCTAATTGAAAACAATAGGCAGTATTAACCTTTAGGTTGGTGTAAGCACAATGTTGTGTGTATGCAACTTCTTAGAAATGTTTCTTTTTATAAAGTTACAAATGCTGGAGCTGCAAATGGAAACATTTTCATCTTTTTTGTTTCTGGACAAACCAACCAACCAACCAAATAAAACAAACATCATCATCAAGAACTAAAGGAAACCAAAAACCCCAACGAAGAAACAAATACCCCCCAAACCCAAAACAACCCTTGCTGCTGTTGGCAAGTGTTTAAATTACTGTACAGCACGGAACTTGTTCGTTCTTGGGCAGAATGCAGAGATTGCAGAAGCAGTCACCCGGGGAAGAACATGTAAAGTGAGAACAGCAGATGCTGGCTGCCTGGGGCGGTTCTCTGCAGACAGTGCGCCCTTGAGTGCTGGCTGGCTCCTGGCTGTAAGGCTAAAGCAGGGAGCCACGTGTGCCTGCAGGAAGCTTGTCATCTAGCAAGGATGAGAACCATTTGTGGGAATGGGTTGGCATGACGACCAGCTCCTAATCCATAGTTAAACGTTTAGGAAGCAGGCCTGTGCCCCTTCTTATGAAAATCTAACACGCTTTAAGCTAACAAAGGGGTGAATAAGAAAAATACTAAAATTAAAAATTCACAAATACCAATACAAAGTAATTCATAAATGGGTTCCTTGAAAACAACACCCTTGTGTTTTTACTGATCCTGGGCTGCCTCAGCTCGGGAGGAACATGAAGGTGTTGGGTTTGCTTGCAGAGTGGAAGAGCAACAGGAGACAAAAGTCTCTGTAGTCTGGCAGTATTAACATGTGGGCAGAGTGAGTGATGCAGCGCTCTGCACTTCATAACGTGAGCTGAGCAGACCTGGCCCTCCTCTCCTCTCCTTCATTCCCCACAGACACGCACCACGCTTTAGGCACTGCGAGCCCTCCTTAACCGGCCTCATAAGCCTGCCAGATTGACTGATGTATTTTTACCTCAAATTTATTTATGTTTAGTGAGATACAAACAAGTAAAATGAATTACAAGTTTCAAGAATAATATCTTCCAAAAGCAATACTCTGCACAAGCATTAAGACCCAAATTTAATTTTTCATATAAGATAAATTTTTAAAATCAATCCCCAAAGTAATTCAATAGGTTATGATTTTTCCAACATCTGAGTCATAGATAAATGTGCATATGCACATTGAGTTATGTGCAGCGAAGGGAGGGTTGATAGACATGCAGGCTTAACATTCGTATTGATTTGTATGCTATTGACCATCACAAGGAAAATTATACTATTCTTCAATACAAATGTAGCAACATTAGCATGTATGTATTGACAGACAGTCTACCTATAAATGAAAGGAGAAGATCTATGAGTGCTTTTAAAGTGGTGGGCAGTAGCAGAATTAGGCTTATTCGAAGAACAAAAGGGAAGGGAGGGGGCAAACGGCTAACCCTGTATTTCTTGTTCTAGTTAAGTGTACAGCACTGGCTCTTGAGGCAGTAGACTAAAGGTGTTAAGTTGAAAAGTTCCCTGTGTAACTTCAGTGGGCAAAAATGGTCTAAGCAACGCGAACACTCAGCCCAGAACTCAACAGCGATGTGTATAATCTACACAAGGTTCATTACATTCATCAGAAGGAAATATCAACTTACTGAAAGTAGACCAGCAATCACTGCACCTAGTAGGCACCTAATAAAACTGCTCCTTTCAGTTTTTAAGGCAATGAATACAACTGGAGCCTAATGCTTAGCAAAACAAACATACACAAGCTTCCACAGATCAAAAGTCTGCATTGTAAGGTATCAAAACGGGTTAACAGGGCAAGCCCGGGTGTGAAGGCTCTTACCCAGCACCAGCCCTAGCTTTTTTTTTTTCCTTCAAACTGATTACATCTGAAGAGCAAAGGGTCTAGCATGCCAATTGGAGGAGCCTGCCAATAGGAGACACAGAAAGCATCCAATGGGAGGGCAGACCACTGGCCCAAACCCGCTGCCAAGGAATGGTGCGCAGCCTGGGAGACAATGGTCAGATTCAAATAACAAGCCAGAAAGTTCACAGAACTTTATAATGCTCTACTTTGATTGTAATCTGTACTGTGAACTAAAGACCTATTATTACTCATAAAAAGAGCATAAGCCCTCAAACTCAGATCTTATCCACCAAGAGCAGACAGGAGATTTTACTTGAGAAAGTTTTGTGCTATGTATGGTAGAGCGATAAGGGTAATTAACTAGAAAGCACAGGCGCAGAGAACAGAAGAGCTTCCTCGGCTGTCAACAGATCCCTTGCATTAGCTTGCCAGGGAGAACGAAAAGTGCTACATTACAGTAATGCTGAGGAGTCACTTACTTTAAAGTAACCCAAAAAAAGTAAGATATACATGCTCATGAAAATGCACTAAAAATATCAGATCTTATTTCAGAAAATGGTTAAGAACAAAAATCAGACTATTTCTTACTTTACATTTATAAATAATTCCATATAATACTCCTTTATGAAATTAAGAGACAAGATAAAATATAGCGGGATCAAAAAACTCTAGGAGGCAGAGTTGCAGCTGTGCACTGCAGCCATCTGAGTTTGTCGGCAAGACTGCAACCAGGAGCCATCTTTTCATCTCCACCGCCCTCCACACGAGCCTCCTGAGCAACATGAATCCCATTTAAACCATCTGCAGCCCATAAACTGGGATGGAAATGTTCCTTGGACTCTAACAGTTTTCTAAACTTCAGCCTCAAGATTCAACATCATGCAAGATTTCCTTCCAGAGGGGGGGAAAAATCAGCCTCTTCACTCCAAACATATATGATTATGAACGGTAGATTATTTAATGGTTAGAAATGACGCCATCAATAAATACTGTGTTGTCTTAAAATCCACCTAGTAATTACAGCATTGTTCTAAAAGTCACAAATGGATCATTTTAAAAAACACCTCTCAAGCCTTATTAATAAAGAAAAAAGAGACAGCGAGAAGGGTGGGGGAGGGAAAGAGGGGAGGCCCACACCAGCCACCATCTAACTCCTGACAGGTTAGGAAGCATCCCGCCATCTGACTGCACTCAGGATCTCAGGTACGAGCTCTGCCATCTGGTATCCTTCACCCTATTCAGCTCTTACCGTCAGCTGAAATGCTAACACGGGCAAGTGATTGTACCTCAGGAGGACTGATAAAATAATGAAGAGTCCTTTAATCTACAGGAAACCATTTTAGTCAATTTATAAGAAATATTGCATCCCTTTGTAGGACGTGTAATTATTTTCTATTAATCATGTGCTATAGAGCTACATTATGCGGTTATTCTGTTATCACTAGGAAGGGGCCTGCAGTCAGCTTCTGACAATGTTGGGTAATTACTAACACAAAGCTGCTCTCTCCTCCCGCAGTAATGCTATCAAGATCCAGAGGTGTAGTGATGCTTATTGTATAAAAATAGCACTCAGAAGGAATTCGCTATCTGTGAAATGGATGGCTTCCAGGCAAAATGTAACGTGGCAGTCAGAGGCAAAAAAATAAAGTCAAATAGTGCAGGAAATAACAGTAAGGTGGCAGCGGGCACTTGCAGTCCGACTGCCATGTCACAACTGTCAAACCCCTGAAGTCATCTTATTTGTTTATAGTTATTATTTACTGGGCAATAAATCACAGTGGTTGTGCTGTGAGGTTGGGGCAGGACCAGCTTTGATAAGGAGAAACAGACTTTGTCTAACACAATAGTAAACACATGTTCACACGTGCTTGGTAACTCAGCTCGGCTCTTTGCTGCTGCGTTATTTTACACTTGAAGAAGTTTCCCACACTCGCTTACGTCCTTCCTGTGCCCAATCCCCCTTTTTTGAATATGTATAATCCATTTCTTGCAAATTAGATGAACAAATTCTACTTCACAGAAACCTGAAGCCCTGGCAGGGTGTAGAGATGGGCCACCCTCTCCGTTACTGACTGATACGTTTGCAGCCAACAGGTGCTCCAAATGCTGGGCAGCTTCTGTGTTCTTTGTCTGAGCACACATTCATGCTTTGAGAAAAGAAAGCAATTTCATCCGAGGACTAACTAAGCAATGGTGACTTTAAGAATCAATGGATTTAACCTTTATTTTCCACATGGTAATGATTCCTAACAGTAGCAGTGAGAAAACTAGGTTAATATTTTAAATATACTACTTTCTTCAAGGTTAGTGTGTGTGTGTGTGTGTGTGTGTGTGTGTGTGATCATGTCAATGGTTCCCTTAGCAACACAGGGCCTTGACACCCATGATGCGCTACTGTGCCCATCTACTGCTAGTTTCCTGGCTGGGTGTGGAGCCACAGTTCTCTACGGTACTGTGTAACTAACACTGGGAGGTGCCTTCCAACGCGGCACTGAGTTGGGAACAGCTGTGGGACCCAACCCCCTGGTTTATCATTCACTGCTCAGGCATGACCGAGTACAGGATTCCTTCTTGTTTTGCATCACACACTCCATTTAATAGCAGGAGGAGCACGGACAAGTAAGAGAGTGTACAGTAAGAATTGGATTCTCCTAGCAAATTTTAGTTCACATCTCAAGAGATCTGATATGCTGAATTGAAGTTTTAAAGTCAATACAATGCTGTGGGGTAAGCATGGCCATTTTGCCTGATGCTTCATTGACATGCTGGGCAAGGAGAGACTGGGGACAGCTGCGCAGAGCAGGCTGGAGTGTCTGGGATTCTCACCTGGCAGTCTGCATCTCCATGTCTGCTCCTGGTCCACCCACTCCACCTCGTCCAGCCATCTCTGCTCCAGTGCAGGCCTTCGCCCCTTCACTGTGAATGGCCGCACTGTCACCTCTGCCCCTCTGATCTTCCACCGGAATATCTGCACCAGAGCACTCTGCCGCTCAGGAGCTCTAGCCTCACAGCAGTGAGGACAATATCCTCTGCTTAGCTGGTTCCCTCTGGGACAACATTTGCCTGTAGCCTGCCTGTGTTTATGGCGCTCTCTCCCCAGGGAGCCCGCCCCCCCACAGCCCAATCCTGTCCAGTGCCTGAGACACACCCAATCACTAGCTGCCACGATATCTGCACTGAATTAGCTGATCCATGCAAACATGTCTCATTTAAGCCAAGGTCTTACTCCTCAGTGGATTTCACAGCCCTCAGCTGTAGAGCACTGCTGAGGTCGGGGTAAGGCCTTTCCTCTTCTCCATGCCCCACGGCACTGGGTATGTTCTAGAGGCTCAGTAAGTTAGACACTGAGTAACACCTCAGATCCATGTTCACTCTACATGTTAGTCACATGGTACAACAAGTGTCTAAGAAACTCAACCTCTAATAGGAAGACATGTTTCTTTATATCTATTTATCCAAAACCATTTAGCAAACACTTGTTCTGATCCACGCACTCAGCTTGGACAGTCTGAAGCACGTGGCTCCTGCCTGTGGCAGATGCTGGCTAGTGTTTTCCAAAACACTCAATGAGAAGCTTTGTCTAAAGAGCTTCCACCTTATCTTCAGAAAGAAAGGAATCTGTCTCCTTTTGGAAGCAGGACCACCTAATTCCCCTTCTCTGAAGAAGTTGAGCAGGATTATGCAAGGTCAGGGCAGAACCCTGCTCAGGGGAGGCTGGCGCCTGCGGGGAAGCATCTTGGGGGCAGGGGCAGGTCTCTAACTCCTCCCCATCTTCTGAAGTGCATCTCCTGTCCTCCCAGCTTGAATCAGGTAACTCTGGGCAATCTCCAAGCTCCTTCCTGCTTTGTTACACTCCTGATCCTGGCTGAGACCACAATGCAACCTCATACTCCATACATAGTTATTATATACTTGGGTCTTTGCAGAGGACCTGGATGAAATCTTTAGTTAAATACATATATGCTGTGATTGTTGAGGTCATTGACCTGCCCTGCCCCACCCCTTTGGTACTTATTAGAAAAAGCTGCTGAGGCTCAATTATCCCTGCAGATTCTAGAGATCCCTGTGAGGACGGAGCATTTCAGAGCAGCCAATCCTGGGCAAAGTCAAGGCTCTCAGTGTAATTGAAAGCAAGTCCTTTCTCTTCAAAGAATTTTTTGGCCAGAGTATTTTAACAAAGTAACAGAAAAGCAAAGGGAACAAAATGGAATCTGATCTTGCAAAAAAGGAGCAAGTGTTAGGAGAGTGGAACTTTTCCCTGAACTTTTACTAGTTTTATTGTTTTTTGTTTTAATAGCTAGCTACTCAACTATGAACCTGTGTCAGTTGTTAACTTATTAAATACCTACTCTATAAAGCTTTTCTTTTGAAAAGTTATTTTAATTATGTGCTTTGGGGTACATGCACGTCTGGAGGTGTCACCGGTGTCAGCAGCATCAGATCACCCTGGAGCTGGAGTTACTTGGAGCATCACTCAGGTTCTGCAAGAGTGAGTGGGGTATGTTCTTAATCTCTTAATGGCTGAGCTGTCTCTCCAGCCCCAAGATGTCTTAGTCAGTAGACTGTCTCTACTGTCTGCTGCCGAAGAACCTCCCAAGAATGTCTAGCTTCTTGCTCTACAGGGATGAGGGAGATATCACAAAAGTGTCAGTGAGCTAGCTCTTGGTTTCTGAGGTAGGGGCTGAGATAAAAGAGAGATAAGAGACTGCATAAGAGATCACAGACTTCTCAATTTAAGACACACACAGACACACAGACACACACACACACACACACACACACACACACACACACACACACACACACACACACACCCCTGCTTAAAACTCAACCAACACAACCTCAAATGCATTTTATTGTACATTCATGACCACTATCTCATCTACATTTCCTGTCTTGGTCTTAATAAAAAAAATTTTTTAAGGTTGAAAAGCTAAAGTCATACATGCCTCTGATGAAAGAAAATATTCTAGAGTCTTAAGTAGCATGCCTCTTTTTTGCTGGAGGATAGCTTGTCTGTTACTCTCTAAAAATA
This sequence comes from Acomys russatus, assembly GCF_903995435.1. Taxonomy (NCBI): domain Eukaryota; kingdom Metazoa; phylum Chordata; class Mammalia; order Rodentia; family Muridae; genus Acomys; species Acomys russatus. Next base: position 70,524,584 of record NC_067146.1, on the reverse strand, counting down.
ATGTATTGCTTAAAAAGTACAGATGAGCATGCAGTTAGCAATGTACCAGCGAGTCCAGATTGAAAGATAAACAGGCAGAGGATGTAAATCTGACACAGTGAGGCAGAGCAGCAGGACCGGAGAGGGATACAGCAGAAGTCAGGCTGCTGCCATGTGACCTGGAACCTACTGATGGAATTAGAAGACTGCACAAACATGTTTCTGGGAAAACACCACTGGCTACCAGATTACAGCCATGGTTTGAAAAAAATTTGAGATGCAAATAGTAAAATATTTAGTATGATTTTCGAAACAACCGAAATCCGGCAAATGACAGAAATTAAAAATAAAAAGATTTTCTACCTCTAATATGGCCTTTCCTCTCTCAAACAAACAAACCCTAAGATCATGCTGTATTTCAGAGGTAACTCACAAGAAAACAGCATAAAAACCACAAATTATATTGTCCCTGAAAATATGCTCTGTCTTTTCTTTTGTTTTTCTTTTTTCTTTTTTCTTTTTTGGCAGGAGAAAAAAAGCTTTCTAAATCTACACTGAAATATTGAATTATTTTAATGCACTTAAAAAAGGCATCAAGCTTATATTAAGAGAATGGTAAAGCATAAAGGTACTGTCTCCATTTATGGCAAACAGTACTTAGATTTATTATTAGTGAGGTTCAAAGGTTGAAACTAAGAAAATGCTGGACACTTGAAGGAGGGGCTAGTGCAGCCAGAGAGTCACATGACAGCTGCTAATTGGGAAATGTTCAAAAGGAAAGGGGGTGTCTGCCTGCTTTCCTTTACTGCAGCATTTGATTTGCACCCAAGAAAGAAAAAAAGGGCAGTGGAGGGGTGGTGAAGACAGAGTCTTAACATGAGTAAGTCACGCTGAGGCTAACTGCGCACAGCTGACACGCCATCACCGTTTCCACGAGAAAGAAGGGAAGGAAGGCAGGATGGGAGAGAGGGAAAAACGAAAACATAAAGCTGTATTTCCATAGAGACCTGTAATGAAAATAGTCTAATCATCAAATTAGTGAAATGTTTTCTACCATTACATTTACAAAATTGAAACACTCTTCATTAAAAGCATGCTATTTTAATTTTGATTTGTCTAAATATTTATATTAAAGGAATATATCTTTTCTTAAACTATTTTGTGTTGCCTTTTAAAAACAGCTAGATTCAAAACTGACAAACTTGTAGGTAGTAAGTCAAGTCAGTGATAATATTTCAAATTAAAAAGTCACTACATTTCTAAGATTATGTTGCACTTCTTTAAAACCTTTTAAATAGTTTTATTTATTCTAAGAAGTCATGACATCGATTTCTTACAAAGTATTAGTTTTCTGTGTTTCCATAAATAGTATGCTAGATTCCTTAAAATTTATTCTTCCTGTGTATACACTAAATTCAAAATGATGAACAAAATTTTTCATGATTAATGCTAATATTTTATTGACATGAGATGGGAAAGTAATAACCCATAGCTAGATTTAAAGTTGAATTAATGACACCATTTTGATTGTGCACATTAGCTGCAATTACCTGCACCACTCATTCTGAGCCACTAGATGGTGTAAAAAAATAAATTAAAATGGGAAAAATTTCATACCATTACCACAAAGACCTAGATAGCACTCTAAGACTGAGCACGTTTCTAAGCATATAAAATAGTAGATATTTTATACTGCTTATACTTTTGAAGAATCAAATTAGGCGTTTATTTAATGTGTGCGTACACATTTCTGAAGTCAGTTCTCTCCTTCCACTGCGTGGGCCTCAAGGGTTGAACTCGGTTTGTTAGGGTAGATGCAGGTATTTTTACCTGCTGAGCCAACTGCAATACAATATAATACAATACTGGTCCTACCTCGATCTAGAAATTCATTACTTTCTTCTGAAAAATCTTGAGTTCTCCATTTATTATTTTAAGCATTCAGAAACTAAACACAGTCATGGTATTTAGTGTCTGTGTTTGCCAAGGTCTAGACAAACTGTGAATTACAACCGTCTTGAGATTGCTTTCTTTCTGAACCTACCCAGTGTGAGGTGGAAAGGAAGTCTTTCCACACATACTCGCTTCCAAAGCAACCAGACAGCCCAGCAAAGTCTGTGACTGTGTAGGAGCCCTTTGGGGTCCCCCACTTCCCTCTCTGAGGTTCTTGGCTGCTGACCCTGAGTACTGGCCATTTAGCCCATGGGGGAGATACACGGTGGCGAGCAAGTTCATCTTTCTTGGCTCTTCTTTCCGAAACCAAAATTAGCCCCAGCTAAAATGCCATCTCTGGAAGGATGGGACCCAGTGGACTGACTATGATGTTAGACTGTCAAAAGTTTGAAAGAGGGGACCAGTTCTCTCTCACATAACAGCATTTAAGATGCTTAGACAGAAGCTAATGCCACCTGTGAGATGGGCCACCTGTGACCCAAGTTCTTAAAGAGTCAAGCTTTATACATAAAAGCAGTCTTTACAAAACAGCTTTCAGAGAAGTGAAGTTTTCTCCTCAGCATCCTGAAAGTACAGCACACACTAGGACTACACTTTTAATTTCACAAGAGCAGAAAATGCTGGGAGTGAAACGAGCATGCCACTTTGTCCTGGGGGCGGGTCTTCTGCCTGGGCTTTACAGCAGACAAGCTGACTCATGGAGAAGGCCTGAAGAACAGACCCCTGTGAGCTTTACAAGCTCCATATGTGCAATAGGAATACAATGGCTATGCCATTTACCCTGGACTCTGAAATGTCCAATAGAAGTTAATCAACATTTTACTTTTATATACTTGCAGCCAAACTGGCTAAACAAACAGTGAGCTTGGTAAATTTGGGAGAGATTTCAGGAAAGTTTCCTGATAAAAACTGGGCCAGTGTTATTTCTGTTAAATAATGAACTTTAAAAGCTGCTATTTTAATTTAGGACAATTAAATGCTTAATACAGACCTAAGCAAAAGCTATCATTTTGGAGTAAGACACCTTAGCCAACACCTGGGATCCTGTCACTGGGAGGCTGACTGGAGCTCAGGACCAGTCTGAGCCAGTTAGAGAAAAGAGGAGGTTGGAGTGAGGCTAGGGAGGTAGCTCAGCTGCACAGCACTTAACTATTATGAGAAAGATCGTGGGTTCAATGCCTAGCAGAGGCAGCTAGTTGCAGTAGGGCTGGTTACCTACCAGTGGCTTCCAAGACCTGAAAGTGTCTCTCTGGGAGCAACTACAAGTACGACAACACACCAGTGAGCGGGAGAACTGCGTGAGGAGCCTTGGCTTTGGCTATCTCAATATGCCGTGACCTTAGCTTATGTTATTACTAACAGCCCGTCTCCCGCTGTGCTTATGTATCATTGCTTTGGTATTCTTGGTGCCGAGAAGGGTCCTGGTATGGTGGCTTCTTTACTATGGTATGACACTAAGCAGAAGAGATGGACAATAACTAGTCTGAGAGTCAGGACAACACAGCTCAAGTACTGCATCTACACTTTCTTGACCCATGCCCTTATTTCCCTTATTTGTAGAATCAAGAACAGACACTCTTCATTAAGATGCCCACGCTAAGATTCTATGACCAGCTGGGTCAAAATTTTCTGTACTAGACATCCAATGTTAAAATCTGACATGTGGAAACAGCTACTGAGACTCAAGGCCAAACACTGGGTGAAGCGTAGGGAGTCTTGTGGAAGGGGGTGGGGGAGGACAGAAGGATCTGGAGATGACAGTAGCTTCACAAGAAGACCAACAGAGCCAACTAACCAGGACCCAAGGGTGGGAGTGGGGCTAGTGGAGAATAAAGCACCAACCAAGGCCCATGCATGGACTGGACCTAGGCCCCCTACACAGATATAGCCGATGGGCAGCTCAGGCTTCATGTGAGACCCTAGTAAGGGGAGAAAGCGGTGGGGCGGGGGCTGTATCTGACATGGACTCTGTTGCCTGCTCTTTGATCATTTCCTTCTGACAAGGCTGCCTCGCCAGGCCACAGGGGAAGAGGACACCACACTCAGTCCTGATGCAACCAGATGAGCTGGGGTGGGTGAGTAGGGGGGGGTGGGCTCCCCTTTTCTGAGGAGTAGGGGAACGGGGATAAGAGGAAGAGGGAGAGAGTGTGGGACCAGGAAGAAAGGGAGGGGGCTATGATCAGGATGTAAAGCAAACAAATAAATAAATAAAAATTTAAAATAAATAATAAAAAATCTGACTTCTGACCTTATCTCCAAATTCCCTTAATATCTAATATATCATATTTCCCTCTGAAATATTCAAAATGTTTCTCAGATCAATTACATTAAAATATTACTTATGACCTATTTAACATTTCCCTGCTTATATTTAAATCATTTCCACTCATCATGCGATGCTAAGATAGTCTCAAAAAGCAGACTTAAAAAAAAAATCCCTATAGTATAATGGTAAATTTTTTAAAGTAAAAATTATCAGAAGCATAACATGACTTTTGGAGACAACAGGTTCTGCAGTCCAGTATCTTAAAAAGCAGAGATGACTCTCATGTATATAACGGTGAGTTTGTGGGAACACACTTTGCCACTGCACTTAGAAATACAGTGCGTTAAACTTGAAAATCAAATTACATCAACCTGTCTGAATAGAAAAGCATTGCCTTCAAAGTGTTGGAACCCCCAATGTGTTTACACAAAGATGAAAAACTTCTTGTATAAACACAATGTTTCCAGTGGAGAATGGCAGGCAAACTCAGAATAAGCACACAGAAGAATAAGAAGGAAGAAGCAAGAAAAACACAATTAATAACCTAATACCTTACAATGTTAACTTTCACATAAGTATATTGTTTCTGGAGAACGCAGTAGGTGGGTGCCTGCCAAGGGCTGGAGTGATAGGTAAACACACTGGTTAAGTTGGATCCTGTTATCTGATTGTGTCTAAATTCTGATTATATTTCACTTGACAAAATAATTAATTATTGCAAACTTCCAATTGTTAACAAGGGCCTAGAAGAATTCCAACTGGCATTTTTCCCTCGTGCTGTAAATTCAAGTGGAGGAGAACTGAACTATGTATGTCCCCTTGACAGCTGTCATTTTGGGGGTATTTTCTTACCTTGCTGAGAATGTAAATCACATCACCACGCTTAAAGGACAACTCATCAGAAAGAGCTCCAGTACAGTCCCACAAACCCTGGTAAAAATTAGCATAATCAGTGCTTTTATCTCCTAGGAAAAAGAAAGAAAAGATTGGAATTATGGCTTGAACCAACAGAAATTAAAAGACCATCCCAGACTGCCAAGGAAGTCTAAAGAGCTCTGGCCAGGATCATGGAGCAGCTTAGTGAAGCCACAGGAAGCCCCCTCTGAGCATGCTCATGAAGATTGGCTCAGAAAGGTTTGGTTTTTCATGCCTGCCTCCACTGCCATCCTTAATCTAAACCCTGCAGTGATGGCTTCCTCATGAAAACAGTAAGTGCTTCTGCCTGGTTTTATGACAAGTCCTAAGCCCCCTCGTCATGTGTTCTGAAGAGCAACTGGCCTTGATGCATAATCAACAATATCGAAGGGACAGGACAGATACACTCGAAGCAACCATCTCACGGAGTTTGCAGCACTTGGTAACAGTAGTAGTAGTAGTAGTAATAGTAATAATACTTTAATGCACAAATATAAGGCATATGTACACAAAGTCTCTCAAAGTTGCCTCTAACCGATTTTTGCAACTTTGAAATTGCCAATACATATTTTTGCCCGTCAGGTCTAGGACACTAGGCTCTGAGTAAACATGCAACATATACCATAGTTACCAGCTCATCCTTCCACTGGCATAAGCACAATGGATGTGATGTGCTCAAACTGCCATACACACCATTAACTGATTGATTATTTAGTGCTCTCCGCGCTGTGATACCACAGTAACCGGGTAATAAATGCTTTGTCACTCATACAATGTGGCGTTCCTAAAACACAGCATCCAGTTAAATACACTGGATGCTTTTGTTACACGGAGAACTGTTTCCTGTTTTTAATTTCATGATAATTGAGTTTTGATGAGTTAAGGAAAAAAGAATGCAAGTAATGTCAATAAGACATACGCTGTCCGTGCATTCACGAGGCAGGCAGCACACATGTGCTGTCAGGTTCCATCCTGGAACGTCATCTTGGAATCTGAGGGGATAATGTGGAGATGTATGCCGGATCAGAGCTGTCACCTTGGTTTTGTTAGATGGCTTTCAAACGACAGGCTTCTTGGCAATCTAACACAGCTAGTCACATTAGTACAGTTAGCACGGTGTTGATTTTCACAAAGTATTAATTATTAGAAGTCTTTACATTCTCCTTACTGTTTTAAACATTTTTTTAAAAAGAGAATTTGAATAACATGGAATCCAAGTATTTATAGAATAACCTTTTCAATTATATTTGTGGGAAAATAAACAAGGACTAGAGGTATAACCTAAAAGAATCTCCTGTTGATTTTTATTTTTTTAAGACAAAGGGGTGGCGGCAGCAAGTTTATAGGGTGGGGAGGAGAAGGAAAAGAGAGACGGACGCCTAGTGGCTTCTCCACTTTAGCACTTGGGCTCAAAGCACTAAAGACAGCGAGGACACCAGCGGGGACCTGTGCAAGACCCAGAATCCAACCTCGAGGTAACAATGCTTGTGGCCACCCCCTATCACACACACACCCAACAGCCCCCAAACGTGTATTAAATAAATTCTGTAAACAGACACTAGAGGGCACTCCAGCTGGACAGATGCCTCCAAACATTGTTTTTTCTTTTTTTAAGAAAAAAAAATATCACTTAATAATAAAGTGACTGATTTCTTTTAAAAACCACTTATTTAGACAAATAGAGATTTAGAAGTTGAAACATTCCTGTCAGATTAAATCAACTGCTAAATGGGTCAAATGTTGCACCCCGTGCAGTCCGTCAGCGTCAATTTGAAAGTCAAGGAACTAGAGCAGAGGGGATGACATCATCTCATGTGTGAGGCCCACCACACAGTTCCAGCCAAGAGGTAGAAGGTCTAAATAGCTGGTTTCCCCAGTAGGGACTGGACACGTTCCCTGTGCTGCTCAGGACTTAGGCTTGGGCCAGAGATGTGGAAGAAACAACCTTGAGCTAAAAACTAAGGGCAAGTCTTTCGGCCAAGCTGTGGGATTCTAATGGGTCCTCAGCTGCCCTAGCATTTCCTCCCTTTTCAGACGCCTCTCAAAATACTTTTCTTTTGTCTTTCTTTCTTTTTTTTTTTTTTTATGTACTTTTCATTTAATAGATTTTTTTTTTTTTTTTTAAAGTAAGGGCGGTGAAGAAAAGACAAAACGAAAAGTATATGCTTGTCACTTTGGAGCTCCTCTTCCCCTGGACACACTTGGAGAAACTCCCACTAACACTAATGGAGCAGGCAGGAGGGAGAGAGCCGCCGTGTATAAGACGCATCTCTCCCTAGATGTGCATCAGGAGCATTTCATTAAACCTCACTGCCGCAAGGAAGCCAGGGATGTGGCGATGCTGGGGAAAGATGCACTTTCAAGTGCGAGTTTTAAAATCTTGATGATGATGGTATCCAAAAAAAAAGACCTCAATTCGATGTCCATGTGTGAGCACGGCTGAAGAGCAATCCGGGTGTGCCAAGCAGCTGTGTGTACATATGACTGACGTTCTAAGTGAGAGGCGGAAGCATCGCCAGTGAAGAAAAGGCTGGCAGCGCTGGCGTTAGCTATCTCCCCAGGAAAGCATGCTGGACGTAAGACATGAGGAGCGATCTTATTTGTGGAAAGCAGGGAGTCCTCCAGGTTATCTCTAAAACGTAAGTGGGTCTAGACACACAGACAAAAGTCCGGTGGAAACACAGCTTTGAAAGCATAGAAGGGCCACAGAAACTAGCGCTCTGTACCTGTGCCCTGGAAGGTAACCCACATGAGGTGCTTTTGCTCTGCTTTGTGGTGATGGGGAGAAGACGCAGAGCCTCCAATATGCTAGTCACATGCTCTCCTGCTGAGAAACGTCTCTGGCCCCACGGCAGGATTTTCTTTATATATATAATATGGCACATTCAGAAGCACAGCTCATGTGGTTTAGGTGTCTTTACCTCTGAGGATTAACAGACTCCTATCCATACCACAATCAGTATTTTAAAAATGACACACAAAAGTTCACCTTGCTATGCGTGCTGAGCTGAGGGGCACGAATTCTTTTTAAAAGAGGGTAAAAAAAATAAAATAATAAGTTAGATAGCCTTTGAAAAATTTAGACGATGTGCTTTTAAAAAGTTAATAAAATAGTTGTTTGTCAAAGCTAGCAGAATTGTTACCAAAGTACAAATGAAACAGGTAAACACCACTCCTCAAAGGCAAGATTATGAAAGACATGACAACAAAGAGTGCAGCATGGTGACAACACTGGGGACCCTCTCCCTGGGTACTACACGCATGAGGAGCATTTACGACAGGGAAGAATATTTTTAGTGTGTTTAAAAAAAATCTATCAGGACCTTCTATATACCTGTATATATATGATCTGTGAAAGATGGACAAATGCAAAGCAACTGGTAGGAGACAAGATGAATTCAGCTTTACTTTTACAGTTTATACTAAAAAACTGATTTTTTTTTTCATAAAATTAGTCAGTGTGAAAAATATATAAAAATTTTAAATAAAGTTAGAAGATCAGATTATGTGACGCTGAGGGAGAAAATAAGCAGCCTGGGTACCTGGCATCTAGTCACTAACAGCACAGGGATGAGCAAAGGTCATTACTGTGCAAAGGCACCGGTCTGTGGCTTCGCAGAACTCCACAGTGCGAGCGATAAGAGATACTGTGGTATCTTGTGGCTATGGCATGAAAAGCTTATCTACTCCCTGGATTCCTTTGAGAAAAACTGCTCTCCCCTACCCTCAAAGGCAAGCATCTGAGGCACAGTCACTTTTATCTGTGGAACGCCTGTCTCCCACGTGCCTACTTTCTATACCTGTATAGAAATGTAAAAAAAAAAAAGGGTCCTGCATGTTTTTAGCAGAAGCGGTAATATGTAACTTAAAAACTGTATCTAATTTACCATGAATCCCGGCACTTCGCTTGCTGCCATGTTTTATGGCTGTGTTTTACAGGGCAAGAGTGCTAACATTTAATGACTTTGTCCTTGTTTCCTTTCTGGGGCAAAAAAAAAAAAAAAAAAAAAAAAAAAAGCAAACCCAAACCTTCCGCAGCAAGCTACTCCTGCCTTCCTGTCTAGGTCCAGAATCAGGCCTCTGCTTCCTTCCCATATGTCACAGTAGGAAGGCCTCGGGAAAGCTACTTCCTGAACACGCACTGCTTGTCCACCCTGCTTCTGACAGCTCAAAAGAGTGATGTCTGAACATATCATAAGGGGAAGGTGACCCTGGCTCCAGCTCTTTATAGGACCTGGGGTGACAGGGCCGACCTCGCTCCAGCTGACGTTGGCTGTGAAGAGGTGTAAAGCCCTGATAAGAAGGCAGCCATCTCTTCTTTCCCTGTAAAGTAATTGCTGGTTTATCAAAACTAACCTCATGTTCACGCTACACACGGTTTATCTTGGGCCACTTGGAAATAACAAGCATGAAAGGCTGTTCATATTGTGTGACGCTGTACATCATGTGCGCAGTTATTTTCCAGTCTCCGTCATAATTAGTACTTGGGGCCGGGTGCCAGGGGGAAGTGGATAGCGCAGAGCATCCTTCCTGGTCTTCTAGGCAACCAGTGTCCTTTTCTCATGTTTAAGCTGCTGTCACTGGACTCTGGCATTTCGTACCCAATTCATTTGCTTTCTGTGCTAATCATATGCAATGAAGATATGCATGGCCAACATTTAAACAGGCTGCAGATCAATTAGCGGTCTTAAGTTTATCTGATTTTTATCAAAGAAGACAGAGCTGTGGGTCGATTGTCAGAGCCTGTGTCAAGTTGACCTTTTCAGAGATGTCTACATTGCCAGTCCCCTGGGCAACTTGTTGTCCCCTGTTAGTCTCTGAATGGCAGAAGTCTGTTCTGCTCAAGCACAAAGTATACACAGATGTCTATATTACATTCTTATAGGTTTGACAGCAACTGCATGTTGTATCTATAAACTGTCCTTTAGCAGTGACACTTCCTCAATGATGATAAGCTAATTTATGCAACTAAATCTCCTTTGTGCAGAAATGAAAGCTAATTGAGTCATTACAAAGTAATTCAGGAAGGAATACCTTGTATAAATTGGCTTACTTTATAAATCCTTCTCAAGTGGTTTTCATGCATTCTAAATGGGCTTAAGCAGCTTCTTAGCCACAAGACGCACAGACCGAACAAGGCAACTTCTCCGGGGAGCTGTGCAGCATCTTCAGAGTTAGAAAGGGATTAGACCAAAGCCAAAGTAAGCTTTGCCAGGGCTACCTGAGGTGTGCTGAGCACCGTCCTGGCTCCCCTGTCCTTGCTCGTCTGTCTTCACCGAAGCAGTGTCCTCTTCCTCCTCTGCAAATAAACAGCATTAGTGGCACACTAACAGGCCCCGAGTCTAGCACAGCACCCACCCATGTAAAGAGCAACACAAAGTCTATAGCACTTAACTTTAAAGCACAAAAAACACTCAAGATCCACATTTCTTTGTTAGTAACTAAACAGCAACCTCAGCAAGGTTTAAGTTGACCGGACACATTGTAAGATATGTACTAATCTGTTGCATATTTGTTTTAAATAATTAGAGAAGCTTGTCTGGAACAATCTTAAATCCAGAACAGCTCTTATATCTGGTAAAGTAGCAGCCGACATTATACAAATATGCTACATTGTACTGAGTAGCAGGACTATTACAATAGAACCATAGTTCCTAAAGCACCAAGACAGCACAGAAAAAAACTGTGTGTAAAATACAGATAATCTATAAGCCATCAATTGTCAGACCTGTTCATTGGTTTCCCCACTTAGTGCTCTCACAAGAGGCTACTAGATGGGTCCTTACACTTCACGGTAACTCCCCCACATTACACTGTGCATCTACTATGTGTCACACACTGCAGGAGGTAAGGCTTTATAGACGAATGACTATAAATTATCATCTTACAGAAAAGTACACTGAAATAAAGAAGGCATGTGATTCAAACTTGAGTCTGTGGTTAAAATTCCCATGTGCTTTATCCTCCCTGTAGTCAGTGCTTTGTACCTTTTTTTTTTCTCCCACACACTCCAAGCGCATTACCCTCCCACGGTATGGAATGGAATAGCATAACATTAAGCAAAAAATTGCTTCACACAGAATCAAACTATGTCAGTCATTCTACTAAAAACAGATATATTACATTATCACTTTCCCTACTTAGGGATTTATACAAAACTGAAAAAAAAATTAATGTAGGATATATAAGGGTCACACCAAAGAAAAACTACATTAAAAAAATCCTAATTCAAGAATAACCCACAATGTATATGTAAAATATACACAGGTAGCTAGTGTATGACTATGCAATCAGCCAACCAGTTTCCACTGAGGAGTATCCATGTGTGAGAGGGAGGATTTGCCAAGGTGGCAAAAGTAACAGGAAGCTTCTTCTCTGAGGAAGTCGACAGCCTGCTGGGGACAGAGATGAGACCCAAGGGAAGGGAGCTAACAAGGGAAATCCCTGACAGGTGGGCACAATGCGCTGAAGTGGTACCACTCAACCCAGGGACCTGGGATCCCATGAAAGACCTGCAGCACAAAGAATTTTAAGGACAGAAGAGAAGTCCCTTCCACACCCCAACTTAACGACCAAGGCACATTAACATTCACTGGACAGCGGAGCACGGTATTCTTGGGGAGGAGAAAGAGAACTAGGGGCCAGTTCAGGGTCCATGAACATCTCGTTAGAGCCTTCTGACGCCAGCCTGATGCGCAGGGAGAGCCCTACAAGGTTTCTGAGCAGACAGGGCAGGGCTAAAATTGCTCTTAATAATCATCATTAGATCCCATTGTCTCAGACAGCTTGGGTGAGGGATGTGGAGAGTCCAGATAAAGAGGAAGGAAGTCCTGAACTGCAGGGGCAGAGGAAACAGGAAGGAGGTGTTGTGAGCGGTGGAGGAACTAGGATCGATAAGCGTTGTGCCTGCCTGGATGTTTTAAGGCTCAGGTTTTGGACTAATGGACAGATGGGCATATCATCACTAACAGGCTAGATATCTGCATTGTTGGGGGAACATGGACTTGTTCTTGCAAGCGGACAGGGTTAATACCAGAGAAAGGGCAACTGTAAAGTACTAGAAAAGTCTCCTGTACATTCTAATTAGTGAGCTTCAGACGTCAAACCTAAGTGCCTTGAGTTTATACAATTCAACTCGGACAAAATAATAAAAGCTCCAAAATATGGAGCAGCTGGAACGTTTCATCTTCATGTACACTGCTGAGTTAACCTTAGTAATTTAATACGGGGCACTTCTCTTAACAACCGTCATCTCACTTTGGCCAAATCTCAAGGACTACTTATCACAAGCGGGTTGTTTATAGGTTGTTCTCACATAAACTCTAAAGGCAGAAATTTACAGCTAATCCCACCTGCTCTTTTCACAGATGGTACATTTATTTTTAAAGGTGAAAGACAGAGCTTGCCTTGCCTTTCTCTTTTCTTCCTACCTACTCCCTCTCCTGCCTGGCCACAAATCCAGCATCAAGGAGTAAAAACCATTGGGTGTGTCCTTAGTCAAAACCATAGCATAGCTTCATCCAGGTAGTAAGTGCTATTTTTGGCTTTTAAGAAGAAACTGGGATTTAGACTCATCATCAAATGTCAGCACCAACATACCATGAAAAACAATTGCAAAATTAAATAGAAAATGATCTTGACAAAGTTAACAATACATTTTGAAGAATTTATTACCACAAATTTATTTTTAGTTTTATTAAAATGTGTCTATCGTATATGCTAAGGATTATACTTACATGAGAAAACTTTGCCTCTACAAAATGTATTATTAAATCATCGGGATAACTATATTGACGTTTTAGGTGAAAACCTTATGCAAACCGTCCATCAAGTTTTCTAAATAATACTCAACAATTCATTCATCTTGGCCTAACAACACATATAGCTTTCACATAAACGACAAACTCAAATTTTGTTCGTTTTTAACTTTAGGGGATAACATTCTCAGTAAATACTGACTCGTCCTGGCACAAAGGAATGCTCTCACTAAATACTGTAAACAAATGGGTCTAAGATCACCATTCATTTACTCACACAGCAAAAGTATCCACACCACTGAAAGCTGCAGAAGGACGAAGAACCAAAATTTATACCAAAATAAATAACCAAAATTTAGGCAATAATTACCTTCACTCCATATTAGAAATGCATACATTTGTATGCTATTTTACTTAGATTTATTATTAGACATTTTATTTTCATACTTAGGCCCAATGTCATTATATGATACTAAGTAATACCTCAAATAGTCAATGTTTGTGGGTTAATATATTCCATTCAAAATTTTAATAACAGTAAACAAAAACAGCTCAGCTATGCAGTAAAATCCATCAAACCACACAGATGGTTATATGCTTTTCATTATGTGGTTTCCATAGCAATCATATTGCAAATCTGGAAGCTTCTTGCAAATAAGCAGCTTGTATTTACATGCCTCTCAGCTGCAGCACAAAGTCTCCAACACACGGAGTTATTATTCCAATCACACAGTGTTAGAAGAATCATCTGTAGATTGTTTTGTGATCAGACAAGATGAAAATGAAGCAAGCTAAGTGCCAAGGAGGATGGAATACCAGATCCAGGCAGCAGCTGCTAATCAGTGTGTTCTAAAATGTCTGGTGGTCAGAAAAGCTCTTCCCTTTAAACCTTGTGAGAAAAACCGAACTTCCAGAAGCCATCTGACCTACAGAGTCCTGAGCCCAACTGCTTGGCCTCCTTCCTGGGTTGAGCAAGGACAGGAGGAAAAACAGTCAAGTCTTTCCAAATCTTTGTAAGAAAATCCATGTTAAGAGACCTTAATGTGAAAAAGTTGAGGCTTCCCCTCTCCTTTACATTAGTCTATTTAATTTGAAAATTGATCCAGTTTCCTAGCAAATGGACTAATTTCCTGTTAAGAATCACAAATCTGTGCGGCTATGTGGTATTTGCAATACTGCTGTTTCTAGCTTACTGATGTTCCTAGTTTTAGGATAAATAATCAAAAAGAAAAAGGCTTAAGAGAAGGATAGCTGATGCTTAAGAAAGTATCTGGAGAAAGGCTGCAGACACTTGGTTAGCGCCCAGGCAAGGTGGGTGAGTTGAGGAGCCAAGGGCTGACTTTACAGTCTCTTCCAGGGTAAGAAAGGCAGCAGAAACAGCTTATCTGACCCACATAATGATCACATTTCTCATGGACAACCTTCAGAAAACAGTGTCTTGGTTACGCAACTACAATGTATTTTAAGCTCAGTTGGTAGAGCATAACTCTTACAATGTGTTTTAAAAGACAAAAAAAAAAAAAAAAAAAAAAAAAAAAAAAAAAAAATGCTCTGAAATGGAGTCCCAGGCTTCACTTGATTGTGTCATCATGCATTCTTTCTCAAGAATAGTATTTATTGCTTAAGTCCCCATTCTATCCATGTTTAAATCCATTATATAGTAGCTAAATACACCAATATTTTTATGAGGCAATACTAGGTAGGCACTTGTATCTTATTATTTTATGAATGCAGATGATAAAATTTGTGGATTCTGACTAACTTGCTCAGGTGACATCCAGTTAGGACATTTATGAGAAAGGGTTAAGCCTCAGGCATATGCTAGCAAGCCTTCGTGTCTCTTCCTTGACTTTCACTAAGATTTCAACATGTTGAGGGTATTGTTCAGTAATTGTAAGTACAAAGCTCTAGGTTTGAACACACGTGCGTGCGAGCACACCCACCCACACAGACACACACACACATACCCTTCACTCTATACGTGGACCATTCTCTTAAGTATCTTCTGTTTAAGGACATGGGAGACATTTTCACACAGTTGGCAGGGTCTACACCATAAGGCACTGTGCCGAAACCATCGTTTTCTTAGTGTGGTTCTGAAAATAGAGCAACAATGTGCAATGCCAAAACTACATAGCTTTGTCTTTTCTGTTTTCCTAGCTCTGTCTTGTCTCAAGCTTTTCACACCCTCAAATGTCCCTAACACAGCATCAGAAATCTGGCACAGTTCTTAATGTGAGCTATAACTGAAAACGGACTTGTTTCCAAGTCAGCAAGCTTCTTTTCTTTTTTACATTCAGTAAGGGGAACATGGTTAGATGGGAGTGGTGAAGATGAGTCTAGACACAGTATCCAACAGACACTGACCCCAACACTGGAGCCAGGAGCTAACCTACACATCAAGGGCTCAGGTTCTAGAGAACTGTAAGCAAAGTGTCCACCCCTGATTAGAGACCATGTGGCATGTGGGGACTGAAGACACAAAGTGCCAGTGCTTGTGTTATGATGTAAAAGAGGGGTGCCATAGCGAAGAGGAGGCCGTACACATGACGCCTTACCCTGTACTCTCTCTCGGCTTTGTGGTGAGCTAGGAAGGCCAGAGGAGAGGTTGTAAAAAGAAGAGTCAAAAGGACACATAGAGGCAAGAGATACAGAAGTTTGATGAGGAGGGAGGAAGAGGAGGAGGGAGGAAATGATGTACACACAGTACTCATACAAAATTCTGGATAAATAAATAAGTAAGGCAAAGAAGAATAAAACTAGCAATTTTTAAATTAAGAAGTAAATATTTTATAAAGATACAATCATGTGCCTATGCTTTAGCATTAAACTTCAAAGTGAGCAGGTGGTTACAATGACAGAAGTGGCAGAGTCACATGTGCACTCCAGGAAACAGGTCTAGTGGCCTGTTGCTGCTGCTGCTCTGGCCATCTTGTGATCACGCTGCCGCTTCTGGTCAGTTACCCATGTGCAGTCCTTAGGTATTTGTTCAAGTTCCTCACTTCCTTAAGGAGAGAGTCTGGATCAAGGCCACACAGCCTGCACTCCCTACCACCATTTGTACAAATGGCCGATGGATGTTCTAAAAGTGGCTGTCACTTGCCACAGAGTGACTTCTCATTTCAGAAGCACTTTACCATCTACAGGCAAATAGGGTAGATGAGAAAAGAAATCACTTAAAAATGAAATTCTAAATACTAAATAGGCCATCTTGCCTGTGCCTGCAATCAAATGTGGGGGGGCGGGTCAAAGCAGGAAGGTGACTGAGTCTGAGCCCAGCCTGGGCTACAGAGAGCTCCAGGACATCCTGAGCTCCAGTCTAAAATCAACCAACCAACCAACCAACCATGTCACTGACCCTACTCCTCCTGCATTCTAGACGGGAGCTTTACGAAATATGGACTTCAATGTAATAAAAAGACTTTTTGCTACCTTATAAGTTTGTTAAAAATTCAGTGCTAAAATTTTTCTTAACCTAAGAACGTTGAATTAAATGATTACTGTTATAAAAAGTTCTTTTTGGTCTCCATTTATGATAGAATTAAAATTCCTTTTTAATGTAAATTAACCTTTAGTTATTATTATAAGTATAAAAAGCATTGATCTACACATTGCTAAAAAAACAAAAAATGGCAAAAAGTTATAAGAAAAATTATCTTTTAAAATTATACTGATTTAAACATAACTGTTATTGATCCCTGTAGGCCACATTTCTTTAGTAAGTCTTTAAACAGGCTTTCTAATAAAATTATCTCAACTACATATGCATTTCATTATTCCCATACATTTCTTCTCCTAAATGTATTTGTCAGTCATTTATAAATCATTTAATCCCTTTTCAGAAAATAAATTTTGTCAATGTAGATTGTTTAAATTTTATTAGGTAAAAAGTACCACCTAATCATTATTAAGTTAGCGATTAGATTAATTATAATATGAATATCTCATTTAATCTTCAAGTGTCTACAGTCATCTCTATTGAAAAGTAGACATTAAGGGGGCTGGAGAGATGGCTCAGAGGTTAAGAGCACTATCTGTTCTTCCAAAGGTCCTGAGTTCAATTCCCAACAACCACATAGTGGCTCACAACCATCTATAATAAGATCTGGTGCCCTCTTCTGGAGTGCAAGCACACAAGTGGGCAGAGCACTGTATACATAGTACATACATAAGTAAATCTTTTTAGAAAGGAAGAGCAGACATTTGAATGCAGCTACAGTCATGTGCTGCAGCACTGGGGTTTCCTCTGCTTCACAGACACCAAGTGAGACACTTGAATGACTGACACTGTTTTTAAAAGATGAAAATCCCAAATGTAAGGTTTTACCAATAAAGACTCAGGAGCCAGATACCTGGGTGAAAACCTGCTAGCTCAGAGAGGCAGAGAAAGCACCCAGCTGACCTCCCTACTCAGCTCACATCTCAGAGGAAAAAGCCAAAGGCTAGAAGCCAAAAGCCCAAGGCCAAAAGCTTGCTAGCTCAGCCAACAGCCCAGGAGGAGAAAGCCAAAAGACTAAAAGCCAAAGAGCTTGCTAGCTCAAAGCTCAAGAACCCTCTTCTTGTTGTCCATGCCATCTTAAATACCTTTCAACTCAAAATCCCTCCTACTCTTTAATCCCTGTCAGCTGGTTTCCTACTCTGCCTTTTGCCCTAGGGTTAACTTTATTAAATCCTCTGTACAGAAAGCTCTGGGATTAAAGGTGTGTGCTAGGGCTGAGCCACACCACAATCACCTGTTTACAATAAACAGAAAGCTCTGGGATTGAAGGTGTGTGTTAGGGTTGAACCACACCAAACAAAAGGCAGGTTTTTATAGTTCACAATCTCCGAGTTCACAATGGGATCAAATATCCTGCCACACACTGACAAGCTACAGTTACCCAGACCCGAGAGTCTGGCAGACGTGGTCTTAGAAATAAAGTGAATGTGATTTTGGGGGCAACCAATGACAGCATTAATCCCCAATGGTAAAGTTAAAGCTTTCAAGCAAACACTGGAATTTTAGAAACTTGCAAGCACCACTGTGGGCCGCTGACAGCCCCCAGCACTGAGAGATTTTCCTGATGAGAGATAGTAGCAACAAAGTGAGCTTTAAAACTGTGTCCATATTTGTAAAACCAACATTTCCCAAACGACAAATGTTGGGGTTACAGGCTCACACATGGGTACAAGATCTGTTCAAGTGTAAGACAGACTTTTGAACTTCAACGTGAAAAAGTATGGAAAATTCACTGATGCTATTTCAGATCCACTGGTACCCAAGCTTCCACTGTTGCCCATGGAGTCTGGGATCAGTAATAGAGTGACCTGCAGAAAACCTGCAAAGGACCTCCCTGTCCCTTCTGTGGTTGACCGGACTTGAATCAACACATCACAGCAAACTGAATGTGGAAGCAGATATGAGTCTACATTAGTCTTCCACTAGTGAGATTTGCAAGAGGGCTGTCACAGATGCAAATAAAAATATGTTCTTCCTCTCATTATTCTGAGGGGAAAAAACTAAGGTGCTTTTCTCTAGAAATAAATTATACACATGTAATACCTTTACTATAATGATAAAGTTCATTTAAAAATAAGTATTTTTGAAGTTTCAGTTTCAGTTCTGATATAACAGATACTGAGCAATACAAACTTCACAAACAAAAGCTTCTGGATAGTTCAATCATCCTTAAAACTGTTGAGGGATCCTAGAACCTATTTTTTAAAAGGACGCTGCCTTGTATTTTCCAGATTAGGTTTAGTTAAATATTTAAACAGTGTTCATCCACCAAATGAAAAAAAAATTACCTTTCTAACGCAGAACACTAATAGTTATTTTATATTTCCCAAGCACGCGATCTCAGGATTGTATTGAATTATGCTGTTGACTCACATTCTATTTTCTTTTCCTACAAAGTCAAGTCTTTCCTTCCTTACATTTTGCAAACAGACTTCTGGAGTGAGAGGACATCCTATAATATAGGACCTGATTAGATTTGACATATGGCTGAAGTCCACTGAGAGCAGGCCTGTACCTCTTCCTCCAAAGTAATGGTGAATACATAGGAATGGCCACAGTGAATCAACCCATTAGCACCAGTGGGTACATTCCCACACAAGTCCTGCCCACCAGCTTTACAAAAGGTCTGCTCCTGCCTAGCATTTCTAAGAATCTTACTGAGTCTGAAAAACCAGTGTTTCATCTTCCAGGTGGTAGAAGGACTGTGTGACATTTATGTAGTAGTAGCTGCTCTGCTAATCACTTTGAAGTCTCAATGACCCAAAATTTAGAGTCCACCTGCAGTGGACACTAGGTGCCCTCTTCAGAACAGCCTTGAGGAGTCACCACAGCTTAGTCTCTCCTCCCAGGCTCACTCACCACTAAGCCATCACATGGTGACCCTCTCAGTCTATGTTAGCCTAAAGCAGACACTACAAACTCCTCATCTCTAGCAAAGCTCAAAGTTCTAACGAATCTCTTGTTCTTCACAGTTAACTCCAGACAGGCAGAACTCAGGAACTTTTATTTTCAAGTCCTCTTGTGATGTAGTCGCACCTGGGCTAGAACCCAAATATAAGTCCTTCCCAGATCTAGCCAGTGGACAGGACACTCTCCACAGTTGAGGGGAGAGTGGGGTCTGACTTTCACATGAACTCTGGTGCCCCATATTTGGCCACATCCCCTGGAGGGGGAGGCCTGGTGGCACTCAGAGGAAGGATAGCAGGCCACCAAGAAGAGACTTGATACCCTATGAGCACATACAGGAGGAGGAGTCCCCCTCAGTCACAGTCATAGGGGAGGGGAGTAAGGGGAAAATGGGAGGGAGGAATGGGAAGATACAAAGGATGGGATAACAATTGAGATGTAATATGAATAAATTAATAAAATATATTAAAAATAAGTCCTACAGATCCTGACGATCTGGCTCAATCAATCCCCCAGCCAGGAAGCCTTCCCCACACGCAGCAGACAAAGAGCCGCTGTTCGCTGTGTGCTCCTGGATGCATTAAGGCTAACACTAGTGTCCTGCTCGTTGCAAACATTTGTTTCCTGTCCTACTTTCCTCAGGCATGACCTCCCTGAGAGCTTCCTTCTACTACCACAGACCAGCCCAGGGGGCGGTTTACAATGGTGTCTAGGTTTGCTCGCTGAACTGACGTTAAATAGATTTGGCTAGCTAGGTGTTCCACTTGAGCTTCTGTTACGGCCTGCTCATGTCAGCACTCTCAGACAATCCTGTCAGAAAAGGAGTAACACAGAAACTTAGCTGGCTTCTCTAAGCCATTGTCCTTACTAAGTCCAGAAACAAAGCCCTCGTTTTTATACTAGTCATTCCCTGTGAATTTCAGCTGTTTTCATAGGTCTCTTCAATAGTGAAATTCATTACATGCATTCTAGCAGCAGGACACTGATACATTTTCATCTCCCTGATCTTTTCCCTCACTGAGACTGTTTATAATTAAAACCCAAATGGCAGTTTAAAATAGTTATGGGCTTTCCTACCAAACACACATGTCCATTCTTTGTCTGTAGTTTTAAAATCTAATGTTTAAAGTCTATCAAATATATCCAATTGGTGGCGCATCTTTCCTCACTGGCTATTGCACATTATGATGACAACTACCTTTGTCCGTTTCCCCTCTGCAATTAAAGTGGCTACAGTTGAGCAGCTTGCCTATTTATTTCCTGTGTCCTCCAGCCTCACTCATCTCAGAGTTACCTTCACTTGGTGCCTTGATCCGAAGGAAGATGTGACAGGATAGGTATTTATTGTCTCATCTTCCCCTCTGTATTTTTATATGTTTGAGTGTGTACGCATGTGAGTGTGTGTGTGCGCGCACGCACATGCACACACGTGCAAGTGTTAGTGCATGTATTAGTGCACCAATTAGTGCACCAATGTCAAAGGACAGCTTTGGGTGTTGGTTCTGGCCGTCCACCTTGTTGGAGATAGAGTCTCTTATTTGCTGGTATTTAAACCAAGCAATATGCAATCTCCAGGAATTCTCCTGTCTCCCCTTGTATCTTGCAAAAAGGGGCATTGAGATTACAGATCCTTGTTACCACATGTGACTTTACATGGGTTTTTTGACCCAAACTTTGATCTTCAATGTGTATGTCAAGAGCTTTAGCCACTCAGTCATCTCCCTAGTCACTGTTACTCCTACATATTCTTTGTATCGAGTCCCTTTTGGTGTAAAGTCCCAAGCTGCTGATTTACACACCACACACCACACACACACACACACAAATTAACCCTCCGAATGGAGGCCAGAGTCACTCTCAGTCTCTCAGTTGTTTGGTCTTAGTTGGCTGCATCCAACTACAATAGCTACGAAGTGCCTAGAAAGCCTTAGTCCAAGGAATAGAAAGGACAGGACATAGTAGTGACTATTTAATATTTATAAAGCAATTATCAAATAATAGCGTCACATGCATTTCCCCATTACCATTGTATGCTTTCACTGCAATATATAACTTCTGGTTTGAGACTCATTATAAGCCACATTAACGTCCCTGCTAATCATCTAGATGTGTTGTTCACCCAGGGTAGTGGCTCTTAAAGCTTCAACAGGTAAGAGAAATACCTATGGGTCTTGTTAGAAATTCAGAGGCTTTGGACCATGCATAAAGATTCTGTTTCACTAGATTTGGGGGAATCTTTGAACATGCAAGTTGCCAGCTCATGCTGCTTGTCCAGGACAATACTTCGAGAGCTTGTTGTCTGCAGCCGTCCCTATGTATGACTTTACAAGGCTGAGTGCGCCAGGATCATTACTGAACCTTAGATGGAGAAGTGTTGCCCTACCATGCATGAAGCCTTACATTCAGGCCTAATACTTCAAAAAGCAGACATGGTGCTGCACTCAGGGCGTGGAGGCAGGAGGATGACAAGTTCAAAATCGTCTTTGGCTATGATCCTATCTCAAAACAAACAAACAAACAAACAAACAAAAAAAGAACAAAACAAAAGTTCAGTGTTCTATTATCATGTGACTTCAAATATTACTGACCTTTTAAATTTGAAAACATGGTATGCCTCACCAAACAGCAGCATTATTTTGAGGACAAGATGACATAAAGTGCCCAACAAACTGTATACTGCACAGGAGATTTATAGCAGTAGTCATTATAAGGATAATCTGAGGGTTACTGTGTGCAGAGACTACTAGGCACTTGAATCTCATTCAATCCTCAAAACCCTCTGAGGAGGAGGATGCACTATTATTCCATCTTCCGGATGAAAAAATGGAGGCTTGGAAATATGTCAGTGACCAGCGCAGCAAACAGAGCTGCATGAAGGAGTGCCAAGATTTGAACCTGAGCAATCTGCTTCCAGAACCCAAGTCTTTCCTGCCAGTGTATATGTACACGTGTGCACACACATACATACATATATATGTGTATACACACACACTGCATGTATATAGACTCTACATACATTACTTGTTCATATACTTGTTTACATATATGCATATACACACACATACACTGCATGTATATAGACTCTCTCTATATCACTTGTTCATATACTCATTAGTTAAGTAACCAGCACTCTGACCTATTGACATAACAGGGAACTTATGAAAAGGATAATCTCACAATGTCATATTGACATATATTCTTAGTTTTTAAGACTCTTCAGTGACGAAATAACATGGCTAACTGACAGTCTAGAATAAAATATCCTCCTGAAGATAGTGTCCACTGCTGAAAGGCAGAAGAGTCAATTATGTAATGGCCACAGAAAATGGAAAGCTTGCCATTTGCCCCTTACATTTTTCTTTCTTGGAAAGTAGTTTGCAGATGGAAAAATCGTGCCTATCACCTCACTCCCAGAGACTGAACAGATGAAAGACAGAGAAAGGCCTAGCCCGAAGTGGGCAGAGCGGAGAGCAGCTTCCATCCTTGCAGGAGCCCAGGGTAACTGATCAGTCCTGAAGAAGACAGCTATAGCTCCTCATTAAAGCTGACTGCAGTAAGACACAAAAATGCAGTAAATTAAAGCACTCTACAGAATACAAAGAATAGCACTCTCAAAATACAGATTTGCATGGGCCGATGAGAGCTGTGCATAGATTGTCAGAATGACAACTTAAGGACCTTCCAATTTTAAGGTGAGAGATATTTTCTTGGCATAGAGATAAATTTGTTATAAAGAATTTTATCCTGGCCAGGAAGGAAAAGGCATTCTAGAACCACAATTCTTCTGCAGAATCAGGCTCCCCAAAGAAGGGAGAACTGTAGGGAGAAAGGGAAGGGGAGACACACGAAGTTGATCTGATGGAGGGGTCCTGCAAAATAGTATTTGATATTCTTCCAAGTACATAGAATAAGTCTGAGCTTAAAAAAACAAAACCCTTGTTCAGGTTTGGCTCCCTAAAGGGACAGGCTGAACTCTCACTTGAAAGTTTCTCGTCCTTGGATTCCAGAAATAAAGCCAACATAAACAAAACGTTTTATGTAGACAAGCCAAGGCATTTTTAATGTACATGACAGGCACGCTGTAGCTGATTTTTTCCTCAAGGTCACACACAGCATTGCAGAGTAGGAAATTGAGTAAATTTCAACTTCCACCCTGCAAGGACAAATAGCTGCCACTTTAGGGACCAAGGGCTAGACAGTGCCAGGGCTGCAAAACTAACTCTTTGCCTGCTTTCCAGCATGAGAAGCATTCTTGCTTTCTTATCCTGAGATCATAACTGTTTATAAACTATTTTTAATATAAGTATGACATTTAATAAATATATTCTGACACGTTTAGTTGATAAAATGTTATGCCATAATTAAATACACCATATTAAAGTACAATTCCGGGCTTTATTTCCATCTAATTAAATAATGTAATCAAGTATGTAAATTTAACGGTCTAACTATCATATTTAGAGAGCCACTGAATGTTTTTTGTCCTTGCTCAGAATAAAGCATCAATTTAAAGACAACACATAAAATAACAATATGAACTCTCCTGAGCTACTCAGTCCAGCAGGAGAGGAATGCCGACTACGCAAATGCTTTCTAATAAAGGATTTAGTTGCTCCAATTCTGCCTTTAGAAAAGTAGTTATCATCTAGCGCTTATAGAATTCAGGTAGCTTTGTAAAAAATGCTTTGATCACATGATCCTTTACTTAGCTTTGGAAAATAATTTCTGGATTAAAAAAGTCAAGAAGAAAAATTATCTCAATATGGTCCCGTGCAGTAAGGAAACACAATATAGGACTTGGCACGTGTCCACAGGACAAGTCTGCCTCCCAAATGCTTCTTGCCAACCCACAGCGGACTCAACAAGGTTTAGGCAACTGACAATGTGCACTCCTAGCACTGATGACATTGGTACCAAAGCTCAGCAGGATGGCTCATGAGCATTTTCATACACTGAAACAAAAAATCAGACATACACCACACATTTCATTGACCAAAAGATCCAACACGTGCAACAGCTTTCTCTACAGCCGATGTTAGCAAGTTGAGATCTACATAAGGTGTATCATTTCACAAAAATATTTTTATTGTATTAGTCCTTGAAAATGAGAACGGTAGCCATGCAATAACTGCAGTGAGCAGACAACTGTCTCCATCGCTCACTAATTATACTACTGTCATAAAATACCCATGCCTTCCTAGTGCCTGGGCCTGGTCCTAACATGTACTTCTACTAGTCTGAAGCAAATGAAATTGTATTTGGCTATTTTTGATCTCTCAAAATTGCACTTTTGCAAGAGTTAAGGGTAAAATGAAAATCCTGACACTGCATTTTGACAGCAAGTGGCAGCTGAATGCTCTTAGACATGGAATGTCAATGTTCTTTTATAACTGTCCATAAGTATATCATGAACTCAACAGTCTTTCCAAACAAGAGTATGCTGAGTAAAATTCACATTTACTTCAATATACATTTGAGCATAAACAAACAGTGTTACTATGTAATATAAAATTGACTGTCACACGTAGCCAACAGTGAAGAAGCTATGACACAAACAAAATTACTCTGTGTGATTTTCCCCTACTCTCGGATGACACGTTTCGCTGAGATGATATTCACTCTCTTGATACCAAACAACTTGTCACATAATGTTCATGTCATGTGAATTTTACAGATAAATAGTAAAAAAAAAAAAAAAAAAAAGAATTTGATTTTCTGGAAGAAAAAGATTGATTAGCACAAGAAGATATTTAAATTAGGACTTCAAGTTGATTGGAATGCCAACTCCATTTTTATAACATATTCCAAAACCACATTATTCTGACTTAATGAGACCTCAAATGCGAATATGTATTATTCTGAGTGTATAAAACTAAAACCTGCATACAGATCTGGATGAGTCTCGACCTTACTATAATTTTTTCAGGATCTCTTTGTATTACACAAACATCATGTGTGCCCAGAACTGTATCAAAAAGTCACTTAGGATAACTTACTCCATAAAGCCAGTAGACTTATTAAGATCTTCCATCATAAATCCAACAAGTATTTCTTTTTGTTGAGAAATAATTAATATTAAGAACATAAAGATCACCGGTGTTCTGAATAGATACACCTAGCAAGGAGCCTTGCCTATAGTAAACACACAAAATTTTGTTTCTCTAACTTGAGTTAAAGTTTATAAATCACATGATAATTAAATCTCCATTGCAGGGTTTGTACAGTAATCAATTACTCACGGTAACCTTTAGCAGCAGTATGGTCAACAGCTAAAATGAAACAAACCCGTCTCTCTCTACTTGTCCAAAACAACAGACTGACAGTGCAGAGTGCGTCAGAGGCTGCAGTAAAACACCTGAGACAAAACTGTGGGCCTGAGAGGAGCGAGAGGTGCAGTGAGCTCTCCACCCCTCCGGTAATGCTATCAGGAAGCATTTTGTCTTCCGGGTCTCTGGAGAGTGGTGTGCAGTTTCTGTGAGAAATCAAAACCTCAAGTTTGTACACTATGAGGTCCAAGGATGGTGTTCCCAAGCCCGGAAACCTGACACGGCTGTAAGGCTGTCGAGGCTGTGGCAGCAGCGAAAGCACAGTCATCATGGAGGGGAGCCTCCAGAGCCAGGGACCACAGACCACCCCAGAGGTAGGTGGAAACTCGACAAGCTGACAGAACACGGAGCTAGAAAAACAGTCAAGCAAACACCCAATTCCTGTGTAAGAAATTCGGGAGAAGGCCAGTGAACATAAATCTCCATTTTCATACTTTTCAAAAGCCAGAAGTGCAAAGCACACTTAACATTATTAGTTTGTCCCCTTTGCGTTCCCCTAGGAAGGATGAATCCCATGTGGATAGCTCCTGGGGCTTTAGGCCATTTGTTTGTTTGTTTTTTTTAATGTCTCAAGCAATGTGGTTTCTTACACCACTTCTTTTAGAAAGTTTCTTCTATTTGTTTTAAGGGGGGGAACCAAAAGTAGGTATAAGCGTTAAGCTGATGATAGTAGTTTCCCAAATATTCCGAAATTATGAGCCCTTTCTTGAGCTTTGCATGAGTAGACATTCCTGATTTGGCTCGAGTAGTGACTATGCAGTAGTCTGGCCTTTCCCAAACAGAACACGAGTTGCCCACATCTCAGTGTGTTCAATGCGTTTTTGTTTTACTCTCATCTTCAGAGGGCTTGAAAGGTGCTGTTTACAACCACACACTGCTTCTAGACCCAGGCCCTTTCAGGCACCTCAGCTACGGCCACAGGCTTGGTGTGGAACTTTGCTCCTTTTCAGTTTCTCATTGGTCTTTTGCTATAATTGTCCTTGGTTAAGACACTCACTAATGCTGTCAACACTGTATACTTAGTGCCAAGCACACTGCCTGCATGTGTGTGTGTGTGCATCCCATGACTAATTTAATTGAATTATGAAAAACCCATGGGTTTTTTCCTCTCTACTTTTCTCCTGTTATATTTCACTTTTCCAGCTTCTCCTTGCTCGATGATTGGAGCAGATGACCTTTTCTGAATGCCTTTAATAAGAGCTGTCATGAAAGAGTACATAAACACCTGGGCTCCAGGCGCATGTGGCTCTACACGCTGTGGGGTTACTGCCCTTCACACCCAAGTCTTACATGACAACAGGAATAGGTAATGCTTTATTCATGGATTCCTTTTGTTTTACTTGTTTGTTTCATGACAGGGTTTCTCTGTGTAGCCTTGGCTGTCCTGGACTCACTCTGTAGACCAGGCTGGCCTCGAACTCACAGAGATCCGCCTGCCTCTGCTTCCTGGGTGCTGGGATTAAAGGCGTGCGCCACCACGCCTGGCTTTACTTGTGGATGTTAGTCAGGATGTTTCCATGATGCTCTGAGTGAGATGTGAGATAGTCTGTGAGAGAAAGAGTGATGGAGGAAAGCAAGAGGCTACTGTTGGATGAGAGGACTTAGTGAGCGAGGTGAAACCAGGTGCGGAACGTGAGGCTATGGGAGGAAGTTAGCTAAGACTGGGAAGGAGACTGGGAAAACGGAGACTCGAGCAGGCCATGGCTGCTCCTAGGCCTTCCGCCACTTAGTCCTCTAGGGATGCCCTGGAGAATACCGCCAAAGCATCTCTCTGGTCACTACTCAAGCTGCTTGTGTGACTCATGTCTCAGCTTAGTTTTAAACAGGAAACTCATCATTTGCAGACTGGTTACAACACATTCCCAGATGGTAGCCTTCATGACTCAGTCACAGGCCTGTGCTCTTGACATCTTCTCTTCCTATTGCCTTTACTGAGTGAGTGGGCACAGAGCACAATGTCATTTCCTGGGGAATGCCTCATTTGAGATGACTAGCACGCCTAAGGGACCGGTAACCCAAGTAGGTCCTGTTTTTAAGAGTAGATGATCCATCTTTAATGGTACAAAGGACTTGGTGAAATGAGAGCTTTTCATCACTCGATGTATCCGGTTACATAAATTCATTTGAGACTATGCTCCCTGGGATGCGATGTGAAATTTCAATGCAGTTTTGACAGTGGGGCATGCTTCAATATTGACAGCATGCAATGTGGCAATCACTCTTTCAGGTTTCTGTGATACTTGATGCTTTTAAGACAAGAATTATCTTAAAGATACCTTCATGGTTTCTCTTTATTTAACTAAGAAGTCCACTAACTAGAGGCTCTGTGCTGGTGAAGGTATAGTTCCCTGACTTCTAATGAATAAGGAACTATCTAAGGGACAGGCCAAGGAACACAAGGCTTGCTTCTTGTCCTCGAGGCACTTAGAACAACTGTTTTCTGTTTGCTAAAAAGCTATATAAAAAGTAAAATAACAAGGCTTATAAAACAGCAGACCGTGATTTAAAAAAAAAAAAAAAAGTCACCCAGTGGTATGTAATTCATTTCAAAGTGACGGAGCTATGGAAGTTTGGAAAAGCAGAGGCCAGTGCATGCTGGGATGGGCAGAAGAGGCTTTCTGGGTGGATGCGGTTTGACCTGGGACTAGACAAAGTAAGCAGGACCAAGTGCAAAAGTGAACACAAAAAAAAAAGAAAAAGCAACCGTCATGGCACACAGATGGGAGAATAGCCAGAAACTCCAAGTTAAGAAAGGACAGGATGCCTGAAGGAAATTAAATCAGCTTGTTGACACCAGAGAGGCACTGCATCCTAGCAGACTAGCTAGAACCTGAGACTTGGGACAGGTGCAGGGGACCTATGCGGGCCACGGTAAGGGATGTGTGCCCTGCCCTGCGGTTCACATACAGCCACCTCTCACATTTTAGAGAAGCAGAAATACACCATGTAACAAATGTCTGAATTCCCTGTTTCTTGAAAGGGTTTCAAAACCCCTCCAGAAGCCACTTCAAGAGGGAAACACAGCGATCTCCACGCTGAGATCAGATGTTTTAGATATATCCAGAACACTAGTGGGTGTGGTAATACGTCATTTGTCATTACGTATGTCAGTGTATCGTGCTGTAGTTACTATACGAACAAGAACATTGCCCTGTGCCCAGGCAACGCACACAGCTGTGACATCATCTTAATTATTTATGACGGAATAACCACAAGGCTCTACCCAAGTAGGTAAGGGGAAATGCTATTTCTATACTGTTGAACTCAAACACCTGTAAATGTGCAGAACCCCCAGCTTTCACTGTTTCTGATGCAGTGACTGTAGAGACTTGAGACAAACGTGGAAAGAGAAAATATGGCAGTAGACAGGAAAGAATGGTGCATTTTCACTTCTTCAGTAGTTAGATTTCATATTGTCTGTAGTCAACTTATGGTGTATTTGAGAATCTAAGTTATTAATCCACAACCTTAGCATCTACTCCATATCTAATATAACTAATGCATATTAGAAAATAGAGATCATAGGCTGTGAGGATGAAAAAATAAAAAGGCAAATCAATCAAAGTTGTATCTATTTGCTGTTTCACTGGCATTTCTTCCATGAATTAGTTCATTACCTCAGCACAGTGATTCAGCTCAAGGGAACAGGATGAAGCTCAGAGCAGCATGAAGAACGAACCGTGGAGACTTCAGTCTCAAGCCTGGGCAGCACAGACGAGGCTGGGGTGACAGAGTTAAGCTGGACTGTGGAAAGGGCTCAGGGCCTGGCCAGGGAGTTTCAGCTTGGTAAGTACCTGGCACTGGGAACCCAATAACGGATTAACATGACCACGATGTATTTTAGAGACGGGAGAGTACTCAGAAGCCCTCATGATGATCCAGGGGAGAAATCATGAACGCCTGTGTGTATGGAGAGCAAAGATGGATGAATTCAGGGGAAGAATTTGTAGAAACTGATAGTTAATCTGATGGGGGGGAGACATGATGTTCAAGGAAGGATTCAAGAATGAGTTTTAGGTATTTTACACTCTTTACTTGAGTGAACACTGGTACTGTTAACAGAAATAGCAGCAGGGATGGGGGTGGGGGATAAGGGGTAGGGGGAGAGGGGTGGAGTTGTCCAGGGAGAGTGGAAAGGAACAACTGCTCTTCAAGCCCCCAGATTTCACCTCATGAGCTGCATCACAGTGGGCGTCTGATGGACTAGGTGAGTCTCACTTTTCTTTCAAATGTCCCTTCAAATCACAGGGGCTGTGATTCTGACCTACAAACGTTCTGCTTGGCTCCAGTCTCCCTGCCTGGCACCCTGAAGTCCTACTCTCTGGTTCCCAAATGCACAGAACCTCAGAACCAGAGCTCAGTGATCTCTGCCAGGAAGAACTTTGGCTTTTTCTACTTTCCAGTTTTACCTAAGAGTTTTCCGTTTAAATGCCATCTTTTCCTTGGCTATGGAATTAGCTATTCCTTCTCAAGGCCTCCTCTTTTCTTCCTTCTGGGCATGCTTACTATAATCTGTAATAATCTGTAACGTGTATAATCCTTCTGTAGCCTAGGTTGGCCCTGACCTCACCATCTTCCTGTCTTAACTTCTGGAGTACAGGATTGTAAGCACTATGTATCCAGCTCTAATTATCTGCACAGAAATTAAATATCAACCCTATGCCTAAATTCCCTGCACTCAGTGGGTGTTCAATAAATATATGTAGGATAACTAAGGCGCATGACACAGAATGCATGAAGGCAAGACACATTTAGTGTTACCATTAAGGAAATAAAAGTCCAACTAGAAAACAAATAATCTGAAATAACTAGTCCCTGAGCATTGATGCTCACTGGAGTGCTGAAATGCTCGCTCTTACACTTGTCTGAGATGTCCCTGTAGGCACCCTTGTTGGAAAGACTGGTCTCCAGCCGGAGGAGCTGGGCTAGGGGACTGTGGTACCTTTCAGATATGGGGCCTAGCTAGTGCAACAGATTGCTGTGGGGTGGGTGTGCTGCAGAATGGGATGCTGAATGTGCTATCTGCTTCTGGTTTTAGCCTGAGCTCTCTACCTCCTGTTTGCAGCTCCGGCCGCCATGCCCCACGCCATCCTGCCACCATGCCTTCCCACCACAATGGACTGTACTGCTAATGGAGCCAGCATGACTCCTTCCTCACTTCAGCTGGTCCTCCCAGGAATTTTATTACAGCATTTAAAAAAGTAATTAATATACTTTTCATAAATATTACATGTATCAAAACATAAAAACATAATTTCAAGACAAAACATTGACCAGGAACATGAGATTTCCGGACCTCAACGTGAGGCCCAAGACTGACGACTGGAAGAAGACCAATGACTTTGAAGAGGCCATTTCTATTATGGGTAAGGACAGAAAAGCATTTAAGGAACTAAGGGTGAGCAGGTAGAAAGGTATGACGAGACAGGGACCAAAGTGAGCTCCCACAAGCATATGCATAGCAAACAGGAAGCAGAGGAGCTAGCCCCATGATGGGGACCAGGGATGGAGAAAGAGGGCCACACAAGGAAGCGGGAGAGCTGGGACCCAGATCCAGAAAGAGCTGGAAAGTGCCCTTCATCTCAGCCACCGAGTCCCCTTGTTCCGTGGGAAGGCTTTCTGACCCATCTCAGTTTCTGTAGGGAAGACCAAGGGCGCGATGGGCATGGAGGGGTATGAAGTTTACCTCTTTGTGAGAACTCTAATGAAGTTCTAGTAACAAGGAACACATCCACAAATGAGTGTTTTCTTTGAAACAAAATCAAGGTAAAGCCTCACTTAAGCGTAATTAAGTTAGCTTGGACTTTTTCCCATTTTGATGAAAGCTCTGCACTATTCAACCACAGTCCTGGCTGGGGCCAGAAATGAAGAGTGCTTACATTTATCACTGACACTCTGCTGAACTTGTCCGTCCGTATTAATCACAGCTTTAAAGTAAGCAGCCGAGATACTCTTAGGAAGCCGATATTCTCAGCTGACCTATCTGCAAAAATAGTGAAGCGAGATACTCTCCTGCTGCAGAATGTCTCCACCGATGCCTCTGTGTGTGCAGCCGTGTGCACGTGTATGCACATGTGTGTGTTTCTGAGACCTGAAGAGGTGAGTGGGTGTTGTGTAGTAACTAGAAACTCTATCATATTCTGTCCTCTGAAAACACGGAGAAGCAAAAGCCAGAGCTGCCTGGTCTGTTTATATTCTCCATGGGAAGAAAATCTTATCTGGAATGTGAAGGCTCCAGTTTGAAGGCTTGGTATGAATGTAGTTAGAAGTGATGCCTCCAGCTGGTGAGGTTTCTTGGCAGTAAACGGTCAGGAGCTGGGTTATGTACAGACACAAACCCTGCAGTGTGATGACCTGACCTTCTGACACAGGGTGAGGACTCCATTTAGGAGTCACAGGAAAAATTTTAACAGGTCAGCCCCATTAGCACAGCTTTTCTTTTTGCTTTATAAACATCAGCCTTTTTGATTGGTGAGGCTGATACTTGATTACTTTTGAGTTGAGATTTTTAAAAATATGAATGCTATTGGCTTCTTTAGCAATCTGAATAAATATGTGTGTCTGAGATTTTACAATTCTGTGACTGGGTAAACTAAACAACCAATAATTTTTAGTGATCCTATTAGGTTCTTTAAAAAAGGAATCCTTTTTTGCAGGGTCCTTCATGCTTGTCAAAGTTTCTATGCCTTTTCTGTCTCCTTCAGTCATCCAAGGCACCCTTAACTTTAGTCTTTACTCTTTTATCTCCAGCTCATAGGTGATACACTGTTCTGCCTGTTCATCCATCAGCACATCATCTGATGGTTTAAAGCATGATGCCCAAAGGTTTGATCTGGGCCACTTTCCTTCTCTCTCAGAACCACATATTACCATTAATATTTCTTCTCTTAACTCATGAACTACTCAGAAATTTGTCTTCCAATCTCCAAATGTAGGAAAACCAGGCTGTTTTTTAACTACCTTAATATAAATACTGGATAATAAAACTTCACTGTTCATTATCATCTTTATTATTACTTGTAGTTTGGAGACAGACTTTAGGGCCTTACTAGGCAAGTGCTCAGCCCCCGAGCCACATTCCCAGACCCGTGTAAAGAATGTAGCCTATGTATAATGTACTGGAATTTGTTGAGACTTAAAATGTGAATTTATAGGTAATCAGTGTCCATGACTGTTCTCTGTGGACTCAAAGTATATAGATGCATTATTATTTGCTGAGCTCACTCATACCTTTTTAAATATATTAGATTGAGTTCACTAATTTTGTGATTCAAATCTTCCCCATCTTTACTAAATTTCTGCCTCCTTGGCCAGCCAGTTTCTAAAGGGCATTGTGTTAATATCCCTCTGTGGCTGAGGAATGTTAACTTGTAGAATTTGTTTGTCTTTTTAAGTTTTGTATTACTGATTTAAAGTGTGTGTGTTCAGATAAAGCTTTATCATTAATTATTATTCTAGTGTGGTCTTCTTACTTTATATCTTAAATTCTACATTACCTGAATCTACTATCGCCATAGTAGCTTTCCCTGGGAAGGGCTACTGGAGTATTTATCTCCGTTTCCTTGCTTTGGAACACTCTCTGTAGCTTTGTTTCAGGTATGTATTCTCTAGTAATTCTACCTGATTAAAAAAAATCTATTGTGATCTCTTCTTTAACAGATTAAAGATCAAGCTACCTTTGTAATTATTTTCATAACTTTATCTTTGCCATGTCACCTCTTTGCTTCTTGCCTTTTGTTCTAGCCTTATTTTTGACTTAACACTCCTTTACCGTCACTTCCCAGGTCTCCTCTATTGCATGCCCTCAGTGATCCACAGCTCCACCTTACCCCAGCCGACTTCTTAACTATTTGCTAATTTAGTTTCGCCTCCTTTGTAAATTGAAAATTAAGGCTTATTTTAAAAGAGCCAATAAATAAAGTTAACGACACATTTTCCTACTTCTGTGTTCACCATCACCCTCGCAATCTCCGTCCTTGCTGTTTGTTCATAGCTAGGGGCAAAGCTGGGATGCAAAGTGATGTCTTTCCCCCCAAAGCCCCTTTTCTAGACTGCAATAATCTGCTAGTCACAGGCAGGCTGGAAGGTGGTCTAGATACGTGAGGCAGGGTCACAGGAGATAAGAGGAGACAGTGGATGAAGGAGGAGAGCAACGAGGATGCCTTGAAAAGAAGTGTCATGGTAGACATATGCAAAGTCAGTTTTAACAGGCTTTCTATATTGTAAAAATATAAACATCTAACTCATGGTACATGAGTATATTATATACACACAAGATAAACACAGGAAACCGAAGACTTATGAACACCTATGTAACCTTATTTTATATACTTAAAAAGGTCTATGTTGTGCCTATAAACATGAGCAAACTCTTACACGGACATCAGGGTGCAACTCTGCATAGCACGGATGTAAAAGCTAACGGAGATAAAGCAACACTGCCCACTGCATCCCTATGGCCAAGGTTTCACAACCTCAGTACTACTCACATTTTGGGCCACATACTTATTTGTTATGGAGCCTGTTTTGTGAAAGTCTTACCTGTTATAGTCAGATAATATAATTTTAACTCACAAACATGAATTATTTGTGTTTTGCATGTTTATAAATATTTAGCTTTATATATATTATCATATGTATTTGGGTTAATATATATTTTTTATAATGAAGAAATTTGTGTGCAATGCCAACAGTAATGTAGAAAAAAACAGCAAGCAAAACTGTATTCCAAAACTTCCTATCATTATTATAAAATAAACACTATAAAGAAGATTAAAAATACATCTGCAGTGACCAAAAATAAAAATACAAACAAACAAGGTCTATCTTAGTGGTAGAGCCCTCGCACAAAGCTCTGGGTTCAAATCCCAGCACAATAAAAAAGTATTATGCATTTGTTTGTGTATATGTGTATATAAATATATATGCATGTGAGTAGATACATAAATAAGCACTATATATATACACAGTGATTGTGATTTATGAATTTTTCCCTTTTTTGATAACTTTAGATAATCCTCTCAGCAGAGTATGAGGCTAAAATTCTAGTTATCTACTTGGGACAATATATTTATCATTCCATAATTAGGAGACAGTATTACGAATTTACTAAATTCAGTAACTTTGCTTAAGAACAAGGAAACGAGCAGGCTTCTTGGATTAACAATACAAGATGTTATATACCCTGTGGTTCTGTGAAAGTGAAGTGATGTCTTTCCACTGCATTCCAAAGAAAGAATGAGAAAATCTGAAGTTAGGACCACGTTGCCTAATAACAATGTTAGTGTTAGAGACTGCAAGGGTCCTACAGCCTTGGTATTAACTTGGTGATATGAGTGATGAAAAGAAGAGAAAGTTAAATGCATTGAGGGAGGTTCTGACTATTTATTGATTAAACTTGCATTTGTGCTCACTTGCTGGAAACTACTTCAAATGTAAGTACTCAAACACTGTTCCTTTTTATATATACATAATAGTTTCATTGAGCAATTTATAGCTGCATTTTACTTTACATTCCATTTTAGATGCAGATAGTTGGACTGAATAAATTTAAAGTGTAATTGAGTGACCACAGGATAAAAACACCCTCTGCTGGCTCCAAATAGTCCAATCTGTCATTAACGTTAAAAAAAAAAAATGAATTCACACATACAGAAAAAAAAAGCAAAACAAAACACGTTAATGGAAAAGGAATTTGTCTTCCTGCTTTATTCTGCCCTCTGTCTTCTAGTTCCCTTGCCAAGAGACATTCCAAGTGCAATTCCCCAGAAAGTGGCACAGTTAATAGGCTAATGGGCGTTACCATTCTTGTTAGCCAGCTGATTCTATTCAATCTATGCCTACAGAAATTGTGTTGTTGTTAATATACAATTTCCTGCCACAAAAGGGAAAAGGTCAGGTGACCCACTAAGCTGACGGGGAGCAAGCTAGGTTGGTTTCTAAGACTATTTCCCAAGTATTGTTTTGCCTTCAAGGTTCACAGTGAGGCAGAAGTGCTTTTCTGTACTTCTAATAACAATCTGACCATACATTCGAACCGGTGAGCTCATTACTATACCATCAATCAGTTCAACATACTTTAGCCAATATATTAGTTGTACAAGCAAAAGTATGTTATAGTAACATCATAATGTTTGTAAATCTAACTGGCCTATGCTAATAAGTAGTAATAAAACAGAAAAAAAAAAAAAAAAAAAAAAGAGAGAGATGGCAAAACACTGGGGCACTTGAAAAGCCAGAAGCTTTCGGACTGCCCTTAACAACCCTCCCTCAACTCTTCCACACGTGTATAAACCCCGAAACACACAGAGACCTAGACATTTATTCTGTTCTTTTATGAAGTTAGTTAAAAATTAATGAACAAGAAATTAAAGAGAAAGCACTGCAATAAAGTTGGAATTTTCTAACTGAAAAACAATTCCTGTGAAACTATTTACAGTCCCATAGAATTATAAACACTTTTCAAGAAATACTTTACACCATAATTTTAAGCAATGTTTTCTTCTTACTGTTGAGACTTAAACAATGAAGGTTTATTACTTACTAGGGCAAGAGCTCGCCTTTTTCAGCAAAGAGTTTAGCATTCAGAGCAGCATGGTGAAGCCTACACCCTCTCTTTAGATACATCTGTATGCTTCATCTTTCAACTAAGGGTTAGTTTTCAACAATAAGGAATTGATGGAAAATTGTGTTGAAATAGTATTATTATTTAATTCTGGGAGCATAACCAACTGGGCTTCAGAGACAAACATTCTCTGGACAGAACTGGACGCAGACCAACAGTGTGAAGCCATGCCCCATGTGTCCTCACTCCTCCCATCACACAGACCTCAAAAGACATTTCAAACTCAAAGAAGCAGTGAGAGCAGCAAGGCTGAGTGTCAACCCGAAAAGAGAGAAGCCTTTTAAAATTAAAGTTACCTTGCCAGTTTCAGGTGTTTAAATGAGCAAAACGTCTAACTGTGAGATAACTTTAGGGCCTCCTATGAAAAATCCCCTCTGTAGCTGAGGGCTTCAGCTTGACAAAGCTGCCGAACTGTGCAGATGTTGAAATGGCTCTTGGCTACACAGGGGAAGCAGCAAGCGGGAGACATTCCACAGCTGCTCCCGGCAGCGCCTCTCCCAGGGGCACAGTCGCGGCCTCTAGCAAGCTCAGTCACTTTGTACAGCAACGGGGGATCCCAGGCAGAGGCAAAGAAACCTCAGAGCAGCTTAAATTTCTCCTAGCACGACTGAAAAAAGTAGCACTACTTAAAGAATAACCAGTTATTTCCAACATTACATGGCTTTGGGCCAAAAAATCTATGTATGTGGGGGAGGAGGGATGATGAGGAAGAACATCTGTAGTGAGGGAACACATAAGATGTTTCATATTTCTAAAGTTTCAAGCTACTTACAGAAGATCTTCCTTGAGCCTTTGCTATAGAAACAATTGTATATTTGATCTTTGTTCTCAGTAAAGTTTTTCTTTGGTTGGTGGGAAGAGAAGAGTAAAGTTGAAGGAACACAGAACTTAACAGTTAACTCAGCAACTGTAACACAATACATGGACTGTAAAGTCTTAACGGCTGAACTGTGTACGGCGGTTACACCATGGTGAGAGGCTCCATGCTTCAGTGTGTACATCGGCAGACATTCTTAGTCCTGTCACGAGTCTAAAGCAACTGTATTCATGATATGGTGACAAACCAAGCAGCCAAAGATATTCTTTACCTAAGGCTAAGTAACGCTGTGGCAGATGCCACTTCCTTAGGATAGATCAGGAAGTGGGGCTATAAACATACAACTCTACTAAACAATGGAATCTCACAGGTCCCTGTTCCCACCAAATTATACTTCTGTGCTGCGCATCCTCCTGCAGGGTGGGAAGACACAATTCACAGATGCACATGGACTTTTTACAATAGCTATGATTATTAATTTTTCTTGGTCAGAACATCACATGAGCATTTGCCAGAATTCACCAAGTATGACAATGAAAAAATAATGATGTTTAGGGGCTGGAGAAATGGTTCAGCAGTTAAGAGCATTGGCTGCTCTTCCAGAGGACCTGAGTTCAATTCCCAGCAATCACATGGCAGCTCACAACTATCTGTAAC
Source organism: Acomys russatus (assembly GCF_903995435.1). Lineage (NCBI taxonomy): Eukaryota > Metazoa > Chordata > Mammalia > Rodentia > Muridae > Acomys > Acomys russatus. The sequence goes on along the minus strand of NC_067146.1, from coordinate 70,486,884 downwards.
TCCAGTTCCAGGCGATCTGATACCCTCACACAGACATACATGCAGGCAAAACGCTGATGCACATAAAATAAAAATAAGTAAATTTTAAAAAATGATGTATTTATTTTGTGACTTGGACAAGAAAAGCATTGTGATGGATTACCTCAGTTGATTCTCCCAGCAATATTATTCATATTTTATAGATGAAGAAATTATTATAATATTATTGAACTAATAAATAATATACTCAGATTTTATCATTTTTATGCTAAGTCTATGCTCTGGTTCTTATGCTTTATTGACGGTAATGAAAATGACACTTGAGCATTAATTTGGAACATGTTAAGTATTTTAAAAATCAATTTTACAGATTTATATTATGGTACTACATTGCCTAGTTAGAGCAAAATATCCCCTGAGTACACATTGTTTATAATCTCTTTTTCCTCTCCACAGAGTTCTTTTAATAGTCCGGCAAAGGGCAATCTCAACCTAGAGTGTTAGCCACACAGTTCTCAGTACTGCTGCAGAATTTCAGATGATTGTTTTTCAGCTTTAGAAACCATACAGTCAAGGCACCAATAGGTAATTCTGCTGTGTAACAGTACGGACGTATATCAACACTCCAGGAGGCCTAAACTTTAAAAGTAAGAAATGCTTTTGATTTCCTATTTATGATAAAATACAAATTATAGAAGCATTCCTCAAACCTCAAAGACCTTTGCTTACAGTTGATACTGCAATGTACTCCAGCAGGGAGGACTACAGACCAGAAGGCTGGTGACATATGGGATGTGCACAGAACTTCTGCAAAATGGAAGTTCCAAGACACTAAAAAAAAAAAAAAGATGTGTGTGTTGGTGGAAAAAAACTGTAAGGCAAGTCAATTTTTTAATTAAAAAATTATGTAGCATAAACAATGCTAATGAGCCAAAAGTCCCAGGAGATGAGGCCTGTACCTGCCTCATTTTTAGGTCCCTTTCACTTTTCCTAAGTGTACACCCTACACTTGAAGTGCCTCAAGCAGAAACCTTTTCATAAAAGAGTTTTGAAGATCTTCTTTGTCTTTGTTCTTAATAGCTCACCATTTCCAAGTCAAGTTGTCAATTTGATGACAAATTACACACACACACACACACACACACACACACACACACACACACACACACACTCAGAAGAGCCACGATATTGTTCAGGGCATCACCACAAAACAGATACCTGGAAGTTCCTCATAAATTTCATCATCTATTGGCTGGTTCTTTGATGGGCTGCTGACTGGAACAGGATGATCGACGTCATCATATAACTCTCCTCTTTCATCATCATCCTCGGGAATGATATCGGATCCCATGTCTTCAAAGCACATTTTGTGAAGCAAATTTTAAAGAAAGCCAAAGAGAAACTGAACACAGCTTTACAAACTAATACCTACATGCTACCACTGTACTCTTTTAATTTAAAGCTTTTAAAAATGGTTTTATAAGTGCATGAATCTTAACGTTACCAACTGTATTCAAGGGAAGATGCTCTCATCAACCCAAGTGAATGGACCATATTATACCAGTCAGTGTTCTCCTGCTCATCTTAACAGAAGTCAGGATGGCTGGCTATGTGAAAACCCAAGCCAACCCATACTAAATTAATAGATAAGAAACATGAAAACACATTCAGCTGATGCTCTTACCTTGTAATACAAATTTCAGCTGCTGCACCCATTCCTCGGCATCTTTGGGAGAGGCTGCTGTAAACTAATGAAAAAATTTAAACAATAAGAACTGAAATTGTCATGACAACATAAAAGGTGTGCTGCATTCTTATCGTTTCTTGAGAACATTAGTGATTCTTTTCATGTCTAGGGGTACTGTTCTTGCAAGGATGCTTCTTATAATGTACAGTTAATTTTGACAAATTTATGTAATTGAAGCAGAGGATGATGGATTTGAAACTCTGATCAGCAGCTGGCAGCTGCACAGGGAAAAATGCTGCTTCTCTTCATCAATGTCAACGGCAGGACTGATGAACAAAATTTGCCCTTGACAATTAGAAGACACCCATGAATTTCTTTAGACTGCTGGGTGCAGTTTTCTTAAAAATGTTCTTGTCAGATTCCAACACACTACCTGACAACTTAATTAACTGGCTTTCAACTGCAATCTCAGATATTTAAAACTTATTAAACATACATTCCATATTGATGCCTAGCTGATGGCTCTTGAATTGTAGAGCTGATAATGTGTCTTTATCTTCATTTTCTCCCACACCCCTAAGCAATACAATATGCATTAATACTCTAATATTTTTCCTTTGATGATTTTATTCTTTCTGCTATGTGATTCTTTTAGGAAATCACACAGTTCTATTAAAGTAGACATAAAATGTTACATGTGATGTGACTGATAAATTACAGACTCATTTGATCTTCTGCAAGGATATATCACTTGAACTGTTCAGAGAAAAAATTAATGTATTACCTCTTTATATGAATGTTCAATGTACAAAACAGCCTTTTTATTGTTAACATGTCAGGAAAGGCAGTTTTAATAAAATGTTAATATCTCCATAAATGAAATCAGAACATCTTATCAAGTTAATTTCAAGGCAACATAAGAATTCCAACCTGATAGATACGCTTATCAGGAGCACAGATTTCAAAACAGCAATCTTTCTTTCCATCCTTCCTGAGGGTGTTATTCAATCTGACATCATAGCCGTCTATTGCAAATTCACCTTTCTGCTGTTTGTCTATAGAAGATAAAAAGCAAAGTTAGAGTTTCCGTTCACTACAGTGAATACAAATGCCCGATTACCTCTTACTGATAAGTCTTTCTTTGTCACTTCTCAGGACAAAGTCGAGTGCTGTAGCAATTCTAAACTCTGCAAGTAGGAGGGAGCCAGAGGCAGAGGAGTGTGGATGGTGGCGGTGTTCAGAAGGAAGCGTGGAAATACACAGGGGAAAATTTAAGTGCTAGAATTTAAAATGTACTAGAAATTTGAACTTCAGAAAGCCAGTGGTGAGGCTTGTCTACTTGAAATTTGCTGGACTTCCCTTTTCACTGCGCTGTCCTTCTCTCAGAAGTGCTACTAAGAAGAGCCTGTTCAGTCCGTTGGTGGACATGGGACTGGAGAGAACAGACCTGGATCTCATGTGGTACAGTCAAAAGGAAAGATGGCTTCAGTTTGGTCAGATATTGGTTTAAAGATAAATAAAATAGAACAGAAGCAAAAGATTTAATACTCTGAAGTTAGGAAAATTAACTTTTGTCATTCAGTTGTGCCATTTTGATAGAAAAAGTTACACAGCAATAGGTTTATTTCCCACATTAACACACAACACCAAAATCAGAAGTGGGGACAAGCTACCTTTTTTTGCTGAGCTCAGGTTAAGTACAGAAATGCTACCACAATGCAGGGCCAACAATAAAATATATATCTTCTTTTCTTAAATACATTAATATAGCACCTGAAATATCATTACTTTTTAAAGGCCATGGAGATCGTATGGTGCCCAAAATATCAAATGAGGGAAAAAAAAAAAAAAAAAAAAAAAAAAAGAGTTAGACATAAACTAAGCCTGAAAAATCTATTTGGTCCAGTTAAATTTTTTTGAACCTCACTTGGTTGAAGAAATCCATATTTAAACTCTAAGCTTTAAAAAACTATGCTTTGAAAATTATAAGCCAAGTGTGTGCCTGTACATCAGCAAGGGACCCAAGGTAAGAAGATCCTGAGTTTGAGACCAGCTTAGACTGGGAGATCCTGACTCTAAACAGAAATAAAGGGTTCCAGGACACTTTTCACTATGTGTTTCTTTAGGTATCAGGAGGTTCTATGGCCTTATATGTTAAGATGCTTCTGCTGAGCTGAACACAGTACACTTGGGGATGTAGCTCAGTGACAAAGCATCACTTACCATGCACAAGACATCCTTAGTACTAACACCCAAAATATAACAGTTTCATGAGTCTACATTATAGACATATGGCTTTCTTGAGGCCTTTAGCATATTTACATACTGACTGAATTTCTAAGAGAAAAATTCAATATGCAGCATGAGCAAACATCACTCATCTATGAAATTCTTTTATCCAGAGAACAGTTTTATATATCTGGTGCTTCCTAGAATATAGCTTGTAAAATATCTAACTGGAAAAATACTGAAGGAAGAGTGAAAAACAGTAAGTGGTTAAACACATCCAATTCTTCTACCATTCTCATAGAAAACTAAAGTATTCATTCATCCAACGAATTTACGCTAAACACTTTAAACATGTCTGGTAACATTAGAAGTATGTTAAGATACACACACAAAGACAGATGTGTTCTGCAAGATGAGTAATAAAATATGGCAATAATTTAAAGATAAAACAGAAGGAAATTTCATTCTTTTCAAAGGCAGACTTGCAGAACAAGGGGTGGTTACTATTTAACCAGGTAAATGCCTAGATGCCTGGTACCATTAACTAAGCCAAAACTTTGTGGCTGTGTAGGTCAGAGAACCTGGGATTATTCTTTTTCTAAATGAATATTGTAATAAACTTGTAGGAACCAGGCCTGACTGGGCTGCCTGTCTGTCTTGCTGTTTCATGTCCTGTTTCTAGCAGCTTCTGTGTCTGTGTTTATGTTGGTTAGCTAGTCATGTTTACTGCTCTGAGAACGCACCCCTCCCCTCCTCTGGACTTTTCCTCCTGTGCACAATCACCTCTTGAGGGATTTCACCTGCGAGTGGCATTCCTGTTTTGCTGCCTATAAGAAGGCTCTTTGAACAATGAATAAAGGCTGCTGCCGCCGCTGCCACTGCTGCTGCTCTCTTAGCATGAAGGGACCACTGTGTTATTGTGTGTGTATGTGTGTCTGTGTGAGTTAAATCCGCAGTCCCTCGCCCTTGAGTCGGTACCGCGGTGGCGTGGGCCTGCCCCCTAAATTCTTATCTTTATATGAATCTCTCAACCCTCATTGGCTAAAGCTCCTTCTGCAGTAGATGGCAATCAATGCAGAGACACATAAGTGGTGGATATGAGAGAGAGAGAGAAGGGGGAGGGAGAGGAGGTGGGAGCGGGGACCAGGGGAGGGAGGGAGAGATGGAGAGGATGGAGTAATCAGCTTCAAAGAGGACAGCTATATCCCGGATCTCCACTGAGCCAAGGCTCAAGGAACATCATGGAAGAGGGTGTGGAGACACTATAAGAAGCAGACTGGGTAGTTATCTGTAGCAACACAGTTTTTTTTTTTTTTTTTTTTTTTTTTTTTTTTAGACAAGATAGAGCCATTCCACACATGAATTTGCAAAAGCTGTGACTAAAATGCACATGCTTGAGCCAGAAGTCCCATCCCTGTGTGAGGAGCTACTGGCAACTGATGGCTGCTGGGGGAAGGGCAGGCAGTTTTCTTCAGGGATGCCAGCGCTGAGAGGCTATGCCAACTGCAGTACACGCCCAGGCATCCATGTATATGCAAGCAACACTAGACAGACTCCTGGGTGTTTAAAGAGAGAGAGAGAGCAGAGGAAGAAAAGAGCATACATGAAGTTGGAAAGGTGATGACGCGTTAGGGGAGAAGTTGGAGGGGAAGGAATGGGGGTTAGAGTTCATCCAAACACATTATAGGCATGTGTGAATATTAAATACAGGATTTTTAAAAGAATACTCAGCTGGGGGCTGGAGAGGTGGCTCAGCGTCTAACAGCACTTGTTGGTCTTGCAGATGACCCAGGTTTGATCCCCAGCACCCACACTGTGGCTCACAATTATCTGTCAACTCCTTTGGAGGGGGGAGGGGGGATCCAATGCCCTCTCTGACCTCTGGGGGCACCAGGTGCAGACATACGCGCAGGCAAAAACCCCATACACATACAACAGTTTTTAAAAAGAGAATACTCAATTGAAAACAATTTTCAACTATAAGAAAGTTATGAATACCTAAACCTACTCACCTTATTACACATAAAGAAAAAAAAAATCATGTGAAATTAGGGGTGAATTCTTTTTTAGGTCAATCAGGCTCCAGTGTGGGCCCACACTCAGGAACACAAGGGCAGCACAAGAGTGTAAAGCTCGGAGCTTCAGGGAAGTGGAGGTGGATCTGGGGGAAGTTAGGTGGAGACATGAGACATGAATGTGATCTAAGTCAATTGCATTATAGCCTCAAAACCAAAACACACGCCTTTAACCCCAGCACTCGGGCAGCAGAGGCAGCCAAGTAGGATAGAGGGATGGAACCAAAAAGGTTTAAAGAAACAAGAAAATTCACAGGCCCTTCAATTGGTTCTGCAAAACAAAAACCATAAAAGTAACTACATTTCCCAGTAATCAGAATGGGGCAAGAAGGTATGAAATGGCCAGCACAGCTCTAATGGAGCCTGCTCCTCTACACCAGCTTCTCCTCTACAGGAAACTCTGGCACTTTATAATCATTCATTTCTATATCTACATATGTATCTATTATGCACAGTATGCATTTATATAGCATATACACATATATTAGTCTAACAATGCTTTCTGGGATAGCTTTAAGAACATCTGGTGACTTGAAACAGGTTGTTAAAAACAGTAAGATGTCAATCAAGGAATCAAAGTCATGCTAATTTTTTTCCTGAGAGCCATGAATGACTAATAAAAGATTTTAGCTTTGGGAACTTCACACACAGCAAGAGCTCATTTCCCAAAGTGCTAAAAGTTCTAAAATATTAGTCACTAAGATGTGTATATTCCTAATTTCACAATGTCTTTTAAACACATTTTAGCATTTTCTTGACAGTCCAGCATCATTTTGAGTATTTCTCTGTATTATAACGCACTGCTGCCCTGGGGAGTTCTGAGGTGTCTATCCCTCTCTTAAACTTCCCTGAGCTTCTATTTCACACTTTAACCTTGTCTCATGTCCACAGAACTGAAGGCTGCCAGGAGAAATGAGATAATGGGATCCATTAAGTCAGTAACTTAATTTCATATAATTTTTTCTTTTAATTTTACACAATTTCAATTCAATACATTAAAGGCAAACAAACAAACCAGTTGGTTATGACCTACTACAAAACAAAATACATGACACTAGTGACAGCTATTTCTTTTTACATTTACACTGACTTTTAGGTTTATGGATTTTTAAGCTGCCCAAAAGACAAGCACATATCAAAGACTCAAAAGCCTATAAACAACAATATTTTCTGATTTCAAAAAAAGTAGAATTACTAGTGCTAGAATAAGATAAAATATCCTTCACATATCATATAAAACAAAATTGCAATATAAATCTTATAAATACCAGAATTCATTCACACAAGCCGTATGTCATAGTGATATGATGTTGATGTTCTCACACAGAAATAATGTTTGAGTGGAAGAGATATGTCCTCTTATTGTTCCCCTATCAATGCTAAAGTTGTGGGAGGTGTGAGAGAGGAGGAAGGTTAATTTAGTGAAAATTTTTATTTTCTACAAATCCTTAGTTTTGTTATATTAAATTTCTGGTGACTTTTGTTCTAAAATTTTATAAAGAAAAATTACAACAACATGATGTAATAAAGAACCTTTAGGAGCTAGAGAGATGTCTCAGTGGTTGAGAGCACTGGCTGCTCTTCCAGAAGTTCTGGGCTTGTTCCCAGAGTCCACAGGTGGTTTGCAACTATCTGTAACTCTAGCTCCAGGGGATCTGAACCCTCATCTGACCTGCCTGGGCACCAGGCACTCATGGGGTACAAGACATACATGTGGGGAAAATACCCAAACATCCAAAATAAAACAAAAAAATTTTTAAAGAAACTTTGATCTGTCTTTAGGATGGCTTGGTAGGACCAACACTACTTGTAGCTGTCAGTAGATAATCCTGGCATGTTCTCTAACAGGGGAGAAGGAAGGCAGTCTGCGCCCCGAGAAGACACAGGTACAGTGCCCTGCCCACCACTTTCCTCCTCAAAAGAGGAGAAACACAAGGTTCATTTCACATGTTGATTCAGGATCATGTGAAACTAAGAAGGGAAAACCCAAAACCCAGGGTCTGGAACAAGCTCCTAACTGAGCCATCAGTTATCAGCCCTCTGGAGTGCTTGATAATGATCACAAATTGTGGGAAAACACAGCTGTGGAGTCAGAGGGCTGCACTCAGTCTTTGCTCTGTCTCTCAGTAGCCCTATGTCCTCCTAAATGGTTCTATTGACAGTCTCTCTCCATTCCTGTCCATCCTTAAAGCCAACTCCGATGATATAGCTTTCTGCTTAACATCCACACTAAAAGTAAAATCCTTAGAGAAGCTCAGAAGGCTTTCCAATGTGTTCTGCATCTTTTAACGAGGCTCCTTCCTCTTTCCACTATGGTCCAGCGTGGCTCCCCACATGGATCCTCTCTGTGGGCTTTCACAGCACTGCATGCATTTCTGTTTTTCCCTCGCTTGAAGTGTCCACCTTCCCCTGTGTTCTCTCTTAGCCCGTCTGCATTGCTGTCAAAGCCATTACTGGGTAATTTATGAACAACTGCAATTTACTTCTCAATGTCCTAGCAGATGAGAAGTCCGACACCAAGGTGCCAGCAGGTCTTACACTGTTGCAAGTGGACATTTTGCTGCAGTGCTCTCCAGAGTGGACAAACATTGTGGCCTTGCAGGGAAGAAGTACAAAAGGGAATTCAGAGCCCATAGAACATTTCTACTGTGTCGTTCATGAGGATAAAGCCCTCATGGTCCAATCATTTCTAAATGCTATATATCCTAACACTACCTTCTCGGCAGTGACTCCAAAATACACATTTTGGACAGACACATAATTTAAATCGTGGCCCTTACCCAGTAAACTTCTATTCATTCTTTATGGCCCAATAAAATGTCCTCACCACAATGAAGCTTCCCCTAGGGCCTCTGGCAGTTAGTTCTCTTTTCTTTGTGATCCAAAGTTCCTTAATTTAAATGACCTATACGACCTCATTGAATTTGTGTCCAGCTGTCTAGCTCCTGCCTTTTCCTCACAGCCTCTTATCTCCTTCCCACTGACACTCACACGTCTCCAGCAGTGAGCACCTTTAAGGATCTTTGGAGCCCCGCTATGTATTATATCTAGCATCTAGCAAATAACGATATGAATAAATGAGTAAGTGAATGAATGAATGCCTCGATGGGGATCTGAGTATCCAGGATGTGGAGCGCTTGATGAATGAGACTCGTGACGGTCACAGGACAGGGAGGAGAGGAGAGGATGGATGGAATTTCACAAAGTGATAAAACATGTACTGTAGTGTTTGTTACTTACAGGCCTGAATGGCTATGAATAATAAATACAGACAATATCTATGGGTACAGAGGTAAGTGCATTACATACCCTGGAGGACGACGGCACTCTCTCTAAGCCATTACTACTTTGATAGGTCAGTATAGTTTTTGGCATGCACAATAAGGCAGAAAATGTGAGCTATGTATGTGTCAGAATAGTAACAAAGTACGATTTAACCTAGTGAGCGGTATCAACCCCGCCTTGTGCCTCCGTGAGGCATTGATCTCAATCCTACCTACTTGGAGGCTTACAGTTTTCATAGGTAGTTAGTTCTCTCCAAGTTTAAGTTTAGGCGATGGCTCAGATGCACAATAAAGCTGTAAAACTCAGCTACTTGACTACACAAAAGAAAATTAAAATGTTATTTGATGTTTTCCTGGAAAAAAAGATATAAAGTGGCAGGAAATAGAGATCATGCCAAATAAGCAATTAAAAAATGTCTAAGGCAGAACTTTTTTAAAGTCCAGAAATAGAAGGGACAGGGATTCCATGAAGAAGAAAATGCTACAAACAGACCTGGGACACAATGGAAAGATAGCAATGGGGAAGCACACGGCAAACAGAGCAGGGGCACATGGGAAGACACACAGCAATGGCAGTGTAGAAACAGGCCGGGTCTTTAAGCACCAACACGTTATGCTGCAACATTAACTTTTGAAATACATGTGGCTGAGGGAACTGCGTGGACTACAAGGCACTTAAAACGCTGGGCTGGAGGGATGGTTGGGCTGGAGAGATGGCTCGGAGGTTAAGAGCACTGGCTGCCCTTCCAAAGGTCCTGAGTTCAATTCCCAGCAACCACATGCTGGCTCACAACCATCTATAATGACATCTGGTGCCCTCTTTTGGTGTGCAGGTGTACATGCAGGCAAAACAATGTACACACAACAAACAAACAAATCTTTTTTAAAAAGAAAATGTTAAGGATGACAGCAGCATAAATAAGGTCTAGCAATAAGAACAGGAATGGGGATTTACCATCTCAAAGATTCAAGCCGGAATTTATGTAATGTTGGCCTTTGGAGAAAAATAGAAATACAAATACTGCTTTGGGTCTGAGGAAGCCTGGCTGGCTTTGAACTAACACTGATATCAGCAATCACGGACCCTCAGGACACAGAAGTGATATCCCTAATTACTTCACAAGCATTTGAAACTCCCTTTCCTGAGTCTGGGGAAAAGGCCTTTTGTTGAGAAATGACAATGATAATTCACACTGTGATCTGTGATGATCGTAACTGACCTCGGACACTATGACCTACTTGCTCACAGCAGGAGGGGCAGTACATGCGCTGTCGGCTGTGACCACCCTACAGGCACCATCACTACATGCAACATGTCAGTGACAGGACCCAAATAGCCACTAAATTCTAAAGTCATTAATCTCACCAACCAAAAGGTGGGACAGACTTCTGCGTTGTGTAAAGCTTTAAGCTTATCTGAAATACAGCAATTTCCTCTGCACATTGTTCTAATAAGCACTCTACAACCCACAAATAATACTACATAAAATATAAATTTCTAAACCACACTCATAAATAACAAATCCATGGGAAAATTATATTCAGTGGCACTGGGCTTTTATACCCTTTTGCCTCCTTAAAGCACTCAGTTTAGAAGTGAGTATTACCTGTTTCATTTCTTCTTGTTTTATTTAAGGACAGTGTACTTAATTTAGTTATTTTTCACTAATCTTTTTGGTTTTGTGTAAAATTCACAGACACACACACTTGTATACATGTGTGTGAACACTATCCATAAAAAGTGATTAGTGCATATACATTGTATAAAACAATGGTTTCATAATATATTTTAACCACATATATTATGTTGGCTATTACTTAGCTCTATAAACAATGACTTCTATTTTAGAATACTCCTCTTCTGATCTGCTTTCTCTTGGAAAAAAGAGAAACTAGGAATACGTATATTTTTAATTTCATTGTTTTACAGATTCACCTATTCAAACAAGAGAGCTAAAATTATGTGAACTATTACTAAAATGTGCGTCAGTTAATAAATGAAGCTGTAAAGTATGAAAGTTAACACAGGGTCAGTCGTGGTTACAAACCTGAGAGATAGACAAATTCGAGGCCTGCCTGGAGAATGGATGCCCTTTGTTTTCCTAACATTAAGAGAAACACAGAGGGGCCCATAGGGTCCTGGGGATTCACAGGCCCACAGGCTTCCTGGGGATTGTCACGCAGCTGGGGAGGTAGGGCATTTTCTTCAGTGATTTATCCACTGGTGAGGGGCCCATGCTGCTGTGACACTAATGAAACTCACAGGGCAGAAGAAGAAAGGTGAGACGGAGATGGAGATAGGGAAACAGAGGAGACAGAGAAAAGCCATATGAGTGAAAATGATTTTACTTTCTTTTATAATTCATAAAAAGACAAGTGCGTTAAGTTTTAGGGCAGTCTGGGATTGACAGAATTCATCAAATAATGAAAGATAGTTATAAATTAGTCTTAAAGTATAATTCTCAAAAATTTCCAGCGTTTTCTCCATTTTGTCTTCAGTTCACTCTGCAGGGAAATGATCATAAATGCCTGCAATGGAAACTGCTTAAGTGAATACCAACACTACCTTTATCGCTCCCATAATAATAGAACACAGTCTTGCTGAGAGCGCACCACCGTTTCTGCCATTCAAACCCCAGAAAGCTGTGATCTGAAAAAAAAGCAGAAGAAATGAACAGGTTAGAATCGACACATGACTCCAGAAGCCATTTCCTTACCATGGAGGGGAGAGCTGGCTAACACAGTATCTGAGCTTCCTTTCACCACGGACGTTACTCTGCCAAGCCGCAGCAACAGCAAGTGATAAAGTCCAGCAGAGAGGGGCCACCCAACGTTCCCATGCACAGTCTCTAAAGGGCATCTGACTACATGTTCTTGAAATAACTGATCCACGGGGTCTGATTCTCAAAGCTGTCATAAAAGGGAAAGGGGAGGGATGACATGGAGCATTTGTACTGCCTCCTTCAGCTTCAAATTTCAGCTTTAAAAGATTTTTTTTAAAAAGTACGAGTGGAATTATCAGATGGTGTAAGTGATGAGGTAAGGTAAGTTTAAAGAGTTCTCCTGCTTTCATTCCTGTATCATAACAGCATTTCCAGATTTCATTTTATTTTTGTGCTGAAAGGAGGCCAAGCCCCAGTTCACAAGGCCAATGGAGAGGGACGCTGAAATGAGAACAGCCAGCAGCAGGCGAGGTGCCAGGCTGCTCTGAAGCACAGCGGGCCTGTGTGCACTGTTGGGGCAGGAAACTCACAAGGGTTCATGCTTAGATGATAACAGGCATGGCCTGCAGCTTTCCTAGAAGGTGTAGGACGCTGCCCCCAAATTGCTTAGGAATACCCCAGGCTGCACTGAAAGCCAGACCTAATGCTTCGCTAGTAAACACTAGGCAAAGCTGAAAGTGCCGTTTCATGTTTGGAGAAGGCCACCCACAATTTCTTACAGCCTTCCACTGCTTGCAGAGAACACTGCTTCCATGAGTATGCCACAGGTATGTTTTATCATAGGATGGGGTGGGGGGGAGTAGCTTTGGTGTTTCCATTAGCTCTACAGCTCACCTTTTCTGCGTTTTTCCAGGTAGCCAGCCTTTAGGACAAAAGGAAGGTCCTGGGCTGCAATGGGAGGAAACTGGTTTCCTGCAGAAAATGAGAGAAAGAAAAAATGGTGGGTATTCACTTTGGAAAAGCAAGCTGGCCTTATCTCATTACATTCAATGTACCTTAATTACTGTAATTATTCAAATCAGATCTGGCAACCTTCCTTCAAATCTATTCTATAGACTCCCTTCTATCTTCTTGTAAATCTTGAGTTAAGAAAGGGGGAGGGGGTTCAGAGACTGAGGGCAACCAACCAAAGGGTATACATGAGCTAGACCTAGGCCCCCTACATATATGTGGCAGGTGTGCAGCTTGGTCATCATGTGGGTCCCCTAACAATTGTAGCAGGAGCTGTCTCTGACTTTGCTGCATGCCTTTGGATCCCTTTTCCCTAGATGGGCTGCCTTGTCTGGCTTCAGTGGGAGAGGATTGCTTAGCCCTGCTATGACAGTGTAGACTGGTATCCATGAAGGGGCCTCCCTTTCTTTGAGGAGAAGGGGAAAGGAGAATGGGGAGAAGGGGTGGGGTTGTGAGGAGAGGAGGGAGGGGCCTACAGTCAGGATGTAAAGTGATTAAATAAATCAATGAAGAAGAAAAAAAGTTCATGCCCATAAATACAATGCAGTGTGTGTATACATATATATATATGTATATATATATGTATGTATATATGTTGCAGTTGATTATCTCAAGGGGTGATACCCTGAATATATATTCAATAAACACAGAATTATGACAAATAAACACAATAAATCCCAGATAGAGAGAGTAGGGATTTCAAATGAACCACGGGTGCTTCTTCACGTTTGCTGGATTGGTGCCTCAACAATTTCAGTTTACATCAATTCTTACCTGCATATTCTTACTCCCACCAAGTCAAACAAAGCGATTTTCCCCAATATCAAAAACAGAATTTGTTCCTGAGTCCACATCAAATATTCTCTCCCCCTACCTGAATTCACAGAGAAACCTTAGGTGAAGGGGTTAAGTCTGTCTGCTTTATGCTCTAGGTTTTTCTAGGGCATTTAAGCATCATCGAAAAGGAAATAGCATAAACCAACAGCAGATTTCTAACAAAAAACTTAAAGACTAAGTTGTAAGTTAAGTAGGTTAGAAACTCATGATAATATGTATCAGGCCATTTAGTAACTTCACTGATGTTCTTAGAAATTCCCCAGCTCTTCACAAGTGATAACTGAATAGAGAGATTATTGGTATGTAGTAGGCAGGCGATAGTTAGGTAGGTAGATTTTTTTAAAACATGCAAAAATTGTATCTAAGTGGAAAACAAGTTGGGCCAAGCATTAAATTAGTCAGGGTATGGTGGAATAATTGGGTCTCACTAAGTACAATCTTTGTTGCTCCATTGAGCAAAATATATTATTGTTACATACAAAACATATGTTCTCTGGAGCCATTGAGATGGCTCAGCAGGTAAAGGTGTTTGTTACCAAGCCTGATGACCTGGTTCAGTCCCAGGATATACACAGTGGAAGGAAAGAAGTAACTCTTTTTTTTTTTATTTTTTATTAATTTATTCTTGTTACATCTCAATGTTTATCCCATCCCTTGTATCCTCCCATTCCTCCCCCCCCCCATTTTCCCATTATTCCCCTCCCCTATGACTGTTCCTGAGGGGGATTACGTCCCCCTATATATTCTCATAGGGTATCAAGTCTCTTCTTGGCTACTTGCTGTCCTTCCTCTGAGTGCCACCAGGTCTCCCCCTCCAGGGGACATGGTCAAATGTGAGGCACCAGAGTACCTGAGAAAGTCGTATCACACTCTCCACTCAACTGTGGAGAATATTCTGACCATTGGCTAGATCTGGGAAGGGGTTTAAAGTTTACCTCCTGTATTGTCCTTGGCTGGTGCCTTAGTTTGAGCAGGACCCCTGGGCCCAAATCTGCCTATCATATTGTTCTACTTGTAGGTTTCTAGGACCCTCTGGATCCTTTTATTTTGCTGTTCTCCCATGCGTCTCTCATTTAGAGTCCCAATAGGATGCCTTCCCCTCTGTCCCAGTTTTCTGGTAAGTGAAGGCTTTTGTGGGACATGCCCCTTGGGCTAGTATGCAGATATAAGTGAGTATATACCATTTGATTCTTTCTGCTTCTGGGTTAACTCACTCATTATGATCATTTCTAGCTCAATCCATTTATCCACAAATTTCGGGAATTCCTTGTTTTTAATAGCTGAGTAGTATTCCATAGTGTATATGTACCACAGTTTCTTTATCCACTCTTCTACTGAGGGACACTTAGGCTGTTTCCATGTTCTGGCTATTATGAATAAGGCTGCTATGAACATGGTTGAGCAAATTTTCTTGTTGTGTGCTGGAGCATCTTCTGGGTATATTCCAAGGAGTGGGATAGCTGGGTCTTGAGGAAGCCCTATTCCCGTTTTTCTGAGATAGCACCAGATAGATTTCCAAAGTGGCTGTACTAGTTTGCATTCCCACCAGCAATGAAGGAGTGTTCCTCTCTCCCCACATCCTCGCCAGCATGTGGTGTCGCTTGAGTTTTTGATCTTAGCCATTCTGATGGGTGTAAGATGGAATCTCAGAGTTGTTTTGATTTGCATTTCCCTGATGACTAAGGATGTTGAGCATTTCTTTAAGTGTTTCTCAGCCATTTGATACTCCTCTGTTGAGAATTCTCTGTTTAGTTCCAAGCCCCATTTCTCAATTGGGTTATTCGGTTTGGTGGTGTTTAATTTCTTGAGTTCTTTATATATTTTGGATATTAGACCTTTGTCAGATGTGGGTTGGTGAAGATTTTTTCCCAGTCTGTAGGCTGTCGCTTTGTTCTCTTGACAGTGTCTCCTGCCTTACAGAAGCTTCTCAGCCTCATGAGGTCCCATTTATTAATGGTTGACATTAAGGCCTGGGCCGTTGGTGTTCTGTTCAGGAAGTTGTCTCCTGTGCCAATATGTTCCAGGCGGAAAGAAGTAACTCTTGTGGGTTGTCCTCTGACTTCCACATAGGTAATGTGTACGTACACACACACACACACACACACACACACACACACACACACACACACACACAGAACAATAATTTAAATGTTCTCCAAATTTCAAAATGAATTATTCTGAAACAAAATACTTTTTAAATTTTTTTTATTTTATGTGTCTGAGTATTCTGCCTGAGTATTCTGTCTGAGTATGTGCACAATGTGTGCACAATAACATCAAAGGACAGAAGACACTGTGGCCATGATCCCCTAGAATTGAAGTTACAAGTGATATGAGCCACCATGTGGGTTCTGGGAATCAAACTTTGGTTCCCTGCAAGAAGAGCAAGTGTGTTTAACTGCTAAGCCATCTCTTCAACCCTTAAGGTGTTACTACTTTAACTTTACTGACCAGAAACAGGTAGAGAAGAGATGGAAGAAAGGAGGGGAGAAGAAAAGGTAAGGAGAGAAAAAGATTTGTTAAAGTGAATACATGACCTAACCTGAGTACTTTAAGAACAATGTTGATTAACCTATAAATCACAATAAAATGTCAAGTCATAAGCAATACTTACCCTGATTTCTCATTACCTCATGTATCATAAATAAAATTTTTTCTTTCCAGGGAGGGAAAAGAACATTCTTAACGGAAATTTCACTTTTCTAAACCATTATAGCTATTTGTTCAATATCTAGGATTTAGTAGCCTTGTACACTTTTTATAAACAAAAATACACCAGTAATAACCCTTTAAGTATATCTTTAAGTCCTAAGAAGAACTTTATGATTGGTATAACATGATGAACAGAGTTAATACTCTCTGGATGACATAAACGCAGTAAGCTCCCCTTACAAACTTGAATCCTCACATCATGTCGACCCTCACAAAGATCAGCAGTATGCCATCAGTAAGATCAGATGAGGCCAAAGGGCAGAGGCTGTCCAGACACAGAAACAACAGCCATCAAAGAGGGCAGCTACAGGGTACAACTCTACGTAGCCAACAGCAACAGAGGACATTCGCCTTACAGCAGAACACAACCTCACTGTGAGAAGCTGATTTGACAACTGCCCAGGTTAGGAGTTAATGTTATTTTTAAACTAATTAAGACAATTTCCTTTTCTTAAGGTGAAAGCAGCAAAAAAAGAAATTACATCCTAACTAAGGACACACAGAAAAAATTAATGTGTATTCTAGGTTACTCTATTTATATGCAGAAAATTACCACAGGAGATTGGTTACAAGGCCACAAGCTTTTGATAGTCTAAAGAAATTGGATTATTTTTAATGACTATTTGTTATGAAAAGCCTACTTTTCTAAAGCAAATCAAAATAATAGCCACTGGAGCTGCCACCCTGTGGCTGGACAGGATGGCACTCTCCCCTAAGCCCAGCACAAAAGCGAACTAACAACCAAGCAAGGGAACTAAGCAAAGAGTGGGTCTTTTTCCACAATACAACTCGGACTCTTGATGTAAAGCCTGTTGGACAGGTAAGGCAGGGGTATGTCAGAAGCACTCAGACAGGAAGCTGCCTGTGGGAGCCTTTACACTAGTTCTAATGAGATGTGAAATTCTAAAAATTGCAAAGCCAGTGGGCATCAGACGGTGATAAGGCTGAAGCAAGCACACTGCAGAGCCAGCAGGTCACTTGCATCCTTCAGTAAAACTTACCTTCAACAAGATCAAAAGGCTATCCGGGAACACAGGCATTCTTTAGAAACTTGAAATATGAATTAAAAATCAATCAAAGTTATCAAGTTCTTAGTTTTAGAGTTAGATTCTCATTCAGTTTCTTTTCTTGAATGAACAGGTATCAACGGATCAGAGGGATTCAAAGCCATCTTGCAATAGACATCTATTATTTATTTACTTCTGCTTTTTTGTTTTGTTTTGTTTTATGAGAAGGTTAGTGGCCAATCTAAATCTTAGAGGTGTGGGGAATCTAAAGTCTCTTACTATTTTACCATTAACAAGTCACTATAATATGGGTCTTATTGCTCCCATTTTTACAGCTTTTCATCTTGACTTCATGCAGAGTTCTTGCTAAGTTTCCGAGTCTCACCCTTGCTGACTAGTTTTATTTGGCATTGACATAGCCTTTGGCACGAACACTAAGCCTTTCTAGCTAGCATAACCTTCCTACCACTCTCATACCACAAAAGTTTACTCCTGTTTATATTGGAGAAGAAAAGAGAGGGATGTTTTAGAGACTGCTCTTTGGTTGTGTGATCTTTCAGTGAGTCAAATCTTGGTCTAGTTAAATACTCTGTCACCACATAATGGGACTATCTCTTTGCAATGAGAAGAGTGAAGAGTAAACTCCTCAACAATCAATCAACCCCCTGCCCTGAACACTAACAAAGTACCCATGGGCTTAGCCAAAGCTTTTATTAAAGTAATATTTTTTATCAATTGTTTGAAATTTTCTTCCAATATATAAGATCATATTCAACATTCTCCCATTTTCTTCCAGATGCACCCATACCTCCTTTTTCTTTTGTTTTTTTAAACCGTCAAGTCCAGTTTGTGTTGCCCAAATACTCCTGGGTGTGGGCCTGCTCTGGATCACAGCTGACCAACAAGGGGTCACACCGTTAAAGAAAATTGACTCTCCCTATTCTAGAAGGTATCAGTTGTTGATAACTCCTCAGGCAGGAGCAGGATTTTCGTGTCCACTCCTCACCCAATGCTCCATGGTGGGATTTTGGCTAGCTTGAGCCCATGAAGGTCTTAGCATGCAGTCACAACTGCTGAGTTCATATATGCACCTGCTCTGTCATGTCTGGAAAACACCATTTTGTTGTAGTAAAAAGAAAAGAAAAGAAAATTATAGGTCAATCTCTGTGATGAACATAGATGAAAAATTGTCAAAGACTTAAACCTAATTCAAGAGCATATTACAAAGATTGCTCACCATGATCAGGTCAGCTTTACCCAAGAGATGCAGGGATAGTTCAATATATGTAAAATCAATGAATGTAATCCCTCACATAAATAGATTCAAGGACAGAAGCCACATGATCATCTCATTAAATTAAAAAAAGACTTCCGACAAAACCCAACATCTCTTCATGATAAAAGTCCCAGGGAATCTAGGGGTACAGGGGACACATCTCAACATAATAAGCACAGTGCACAGTAATCCCACAGTCGCACCTCACTAAACAGAGGTTTAGCACGTTTCTACTAAAATCAGGAATAAGATAAGGTTGTCCTCTCTTTCCACTCTTGTTAAAGTTCTAGATAGAGCAATAAGGCCAGTGGAGGGAGATGAACAGGGTGCAAATAGAAAGAGGTCAAGTATACTTATTTGCAGAAGATATGGTTCTCTATATAAATACTCCATCAGAAAACTCCTACAGGAGGAGGATACAAAGTTAACACACAAAAATCAGTAATCTTTCTATATGCCAACAACATACCAAGAAAGCAATCAAAGAAACAGTATCATTCTCAGTAGCAAACAAAAACAAAAACCTTGGGTTAAATCTATGTAAATAACTTGTAATAATAAAAACTTATCTAAATACTTTTAAATTCTTCATTTTCACCATAGCTGGAAGTGTGAGCCCCCACACTGAAGGAGATATTATTTCCCTTTACCTCGTTTAAGTCCACACGATGAATCGGGAAAAGGCCCAGTTGTCTGGTAAGTACACTCTTAAAGTACAGGGTACCCAGGCTTCACTAAAGAAGCCAAGTAACAAGGAGGGCCCAAGGGAGGATGCCTGAATCTCACTCAGAAAGGGAAATAAAATAGAAATATGAAGTAGATGGAGAGAGAAAACTGGGTGGGAGAGGGGAACAGGGATGAGGATTGGGATTAGGTGTGGAGGATAGGACAGGCTTGAGAGGGAGAACAGAAATTGGTGGTGGGGCAGCTCTGGGACAGGGAGGCTCATGGGAATCTGTGGAGTGACCCTAGCTGAGACTCCTAGCAGTGAAGGATATGGAGCTTGAGGTCACCAATGGAGGGAAGGGGACATCAACCCCCCCATAAAAACTTCCACCCAAAATTTGTCCTGCCTATAAGAAGTATAGAGATAAAGATGGAGCAGAGGTTGAGGGAATGGCTGACCAATGCCTGGCCCAACATGAGACCCACCCCATGAGAGAGAGCCAAACCCTGGCACTATTAAGGATACTCTGCTATGCTTGCAAACAGGAGCCTGTCTTCTGAGAGGCTTCATCCAGAAGCTAAGGAAACAGATGCAGAGACCCTCAGCCAAACAATAGGTGAGCCGGGGAGTCCTGTAGGAGAGTAAGAAGAAAGATTGAGGGAGCCAGATGGGTCAAGGACCCCACAAAAAGACTTACAGGGTCAAGTAACCTGGGCCATGGGGCTCACAGAGACTGAACCACCAACCAAAGTGCTTGCATGGGCTGGGCCTAGGCCCTCTACACACATGTAGCAGATGTGCAACTTAGTCATCATGTGGGTCCCCTAACAAGTGGACTGGGGGGCTGTCTCTGACTCTGTTGCTTAGCTTTAGATTCCTTTCCCCTAGCTGGGCTGCCATGTCTGGAGTCAGTAGGAGAGGATGCACTTAGCCCTGCTGCAACTTGATGTGCCAGAGTGAACAGGTACCCACGAGGGGCTCTCATTCTCTAAGAAAGTGGATGAGGGAGTGGGGGGAGAAGGTCTGAGGGTGGACTGGAAGGAGAAGAGGGACAGGGCTTCCATCGGGCTGTAAAGTGATCAAATAAATTAATAAAGAAAAAAGAAAAAAGGGAAACATGAATGGTCCCAGGTTTCAGCACCAAATGAATGAGTCCCCCCCCAAAAAAAGTAGAAATAAAAAGGAAAAGAAAGGAAACATGACTGCCCCTAGGTAGAGTGGAGGCAATGGTTTATTGTACATATGTAGGAGAACATAGCCAGAGGCAGGGACATCTGGGAGAGTCTAGAAAGGTCATGACCCTGAGCCATGTGGGAGTTTGGGGGAATGGAGAGGGGAGAAAGAGGAAGCAGGTGTAGCAGCCAGCAGGCCCAAAGGTACAATGGAGTGGGTAACCAAAATGGTTGAACTCTATAGATGCGAGCAACCCAGCACCGAGGGCTGCAGAGTTCAGGGTAGAGGTGGGGTATGGCAACTAGAGGGCCCTGTGGTAGGCAGGCACTCAGAGACGCTGAGAGAATCTGAAGACCAGGTCTGCTTTGATGTGTTAAATAAGCATCTCAGCCATCTGTCCCAGGTCTGACACCCAACACTGCTTCCATGTTGGAAAATGGAATTTGGGGTAACTTCAGTCTGTGTTTCTGGGTCATGGCTCAAAATGGTTCCAGAATAAACTATCTCTTATTCCCTTAAAAAAAAAAAAAGGAAGAAAAAGAAAAAAAAAAAGTGTTGACTTACTGCTTGTTTTACACCGTGATGCACATCATGCAAGACTTCACTTTTCTGAAACCACTGCCTCACTCACTCCAACGTTGGGAATGCTCTCCTGTCCATCCACCTGAGTTTACCTGCCTCACTCCAACGTTGGGAATGCTCTCCTGCCCATCCACCTGAGTTTACTTGTCTAACTGTTCTTGAGAATGGCCCCAGAAAACCTTCAGTAACTGCACTTCCAGGGCAATCTGGTACTCTATAACAATCCGCCAATGCAGGGCACACTCAATGTGTCCTGTCTTGTAAATTCACATTCACACGACATTTATAACTTTTAATGTCCTCTCAGGGACAGAAACCTGGAAAGGGATCACCTTAATACAAAACAAATCAGCAATTGGTCAAGAAACCTTTAAGAGCCATGTCCGCCTTCAATCATAAAATTTGTGGGTGTTTTGTTTTGTTTTGTGACAAGGTCTCACTGCACAGCCCTGGCTTAGCCTGGAACTTACTTGTAGACCAGGCTGACCTCTGCCTCATGAGGGCTGGAATTACAGGCATAAGCCACCAACAACCTGCTTGTTTCTTGAGACAGGATCTCATTTTGTGGCCTAAGCTGGACTAGAATCAGTGACTGTCCTTCAAACCATGGGCATCCTCCTGTCTCAGTCTCCTTAGCACTAGAATTACAAGCATGAGCACTGTGACATACTTGGCTAGCCTGTAAAGCTTGGGAGTAACATGTCTTTCATATGTAGCAGCCATGTGTGAGGCTAACTGACAGAACGTTATGCAGAGTCAATGCAGTACTTTACAACAGCTGGCTGAAGTGTGCTCAGAAGTCTGACTTTCTCACTAGACTTTAAGTAACAGAGCCATAGGCAGTGCCTTGGGTGTACATCTGTAAGATGCATGGGTTGAGTTTTAAATAAACTGTGTTATGCTGAATAGCTTGCTGAAGAAATTAATTTAGGGGGCTGGTGAAAAGGCTCAGTAAATAAAGGGGTTTGCTGCAAAAACCTGACAAACTAAGTCTGATCCTCAGAAACCATGGCAAGAGAGAACCAATTGGACAGTGTTACTCTCAAGGGCCCCACAAATGTGCAGCAACATCTGTCTGCCCCCATATAACACACACGCACGCACGCACACACACACACCAACACAAATAAAATTTTAATTTTATTTTGAGATAATTTTTTGAAGAAACTACTTTTAGGCTTTTTTTTAATAGCAGCACTAAAGAGATGGCTCAGCAGTTATGAGCATGCACCCTGCATACGGCAGCTCATGCTTGCTGGAGACTCTAGCTCCAGGGCATCTGACACCTTTATCCTCTAAGAGCACCTGCCCTCACATGCACAGACCCATAAACTGACATATTCACATAATTAAAAGTAATAAAAATTACATCTTCTAAAAACGTGTTCATGGTATTTAAAGAGAATGTTCTAAAACATTCAACACAAAACTGATGATAAATACAGTTCTACAATCATACATTCCGAAGACACATGAGAATTAGAGGCATACAAATAATGATGCAGCTGGTGACTTTTACCTTTGAGTAAAACGAAGAATTTTATAAATTTTTATTACATCTTTTAGTAGTAGTCTGAGAGACTGGTGTGTGTGTGTCTGTGTGTGTGTGTGTGTGTGTGTGTGTGTGTGTGTGTGTACATTAAGCATCCAGTTGCATACATCTGCTTATTCACTAAATCAAACACTTTGGGACACCCAAGAAGTCCCAGGCACTATGATGGACAAGGGAGGCAGTTACCATCCTTTCTGTGGTAAGTTTGTGATTAGGTGCTATTGAACTGATGAAGAGTCGTGACATCCAGAAGGAACAAGACACCTAGAAAGACCAGTCGGGATGGAAAGCCAACAGGCCACGCTGACACTTATCTGCCACCTTAACAATGACTTTGAAGTCAGTGAGACTCCAGTGCAGATGTGCATTCTCATATCAGCTGTTTCACACAGGGTCTGACAATGTGCCCCATGCTGACCTTAAAGTCACTATGTAGCTCAAGCCCAACTTTGATGCCTCAACCTCCAGATTCTCCTGCCTCAGCCTCCTAAGTGCCGGCATTACAGATGTGTACCACCACGCCCAGCTCCAGTCAGTTTTAAATTTTATAGCTACCGACATGAAGCAAAAAATATAAGAAAAAGAAAAAGAAAACAGAAGACATAGCCTTATAAGTGCCCTTTTGGGCCAGGCATGGTGGTGCACGCCTTTAATCCCAGTACTCGAGAGGCAGAGGCAGGTGAATTGCTGTGAGTTCTAGGCCAGCCTGGTGTACAAAGCAAGTCCAGGACAGCCAAGGCTAACACAGAGAAACCCTGTTCAAAAAAAAAAAAAAAAAAAAAAAGTGCCCTTTTTAGTGACCTGATATAGGCATGTTTCTTAAAACTAATTACATATCAAATTCCACTAACAGACCCTGGTATTTACCCCAAGGAAGACATAAAAAAGCATGAGCGATATGTCTATTGTGTGGACCATCTTTCTTCAGGGCTCCCAGGGATGACACAACTCCACCATCTATGATCTCTTCTGGTTAAGAGATGCTGTTACCAGAGCAGTTTACCATAAAGGGCTAACTCTTTAATTAAAATAAAATACCAAAGTCAAAACTTTGACAATACGCAGTATTTGGCAACAACATGCCAGGTGACAATGTGGCTTCATGTAAACAGTGATGTTCGGCCTTATTTGACCATTGTGCCAAAGCAGCTCTGGGGTTCCTCTGGAAAAACATTGGAGGCGCCAGCACAGTCCAACTCTGAATCTATACCATGCTCATAAATCTCTTAAAAATCCTAGGAATTCAAGTCCCATGAGTAAATATGGACCATGATTTACTTCAAATCAACAAAGAATGATGATAGATATGCTATTCTATTATACATTTTCCCAAGATTTTTGCTGTAACTAAATCATGTCTAAATAGACCATGATGTGCACTCTGTGTTCTTAATATTAGGATGTCATTAATTAAATCAATTAACTGAATTAAGTTTCTGTATAAGTAGGCTTAAGTTTCACACAATCAAGTTCTAATGAACACTGGAAATGTAAAAACATATCAAGTTTTAAAAAATTGTTTAGAGGATGCTACCATAGTAACACAATACTTGATCCAATTATCCGTTACCAATCTAAAACACCAGGTATGATATTATAATTCCACATGTAACTGGTAAAAAGCATCAGTTTATCAAATAATATTTTTTTCAGATGTTTTTGGGGAAAAATATTTGCATGGATATCACATGAACTCCTGTAGATACTTAAGAAAAAGAACAACAGAAAGACAGGTCAAGAATTAGAAGCAAAGCCATTCAGGATGTGAACAGAAGCCCGTGTGGTGATTTGCTGGCCTGCCCAGAACTCCCTACCTTCACTACCGAGTTTACTCTACGAGTTCAGAAATTACAAATGCCTTCGGTTTAGCACCTGGGACACAGTGTTTGCTAAATAATGCTCAATGGACAATCAAGCATCTCCCCAACTAAATACTAACATGGCATTCTACCACCTAACTTATGAGGCTAGCAAGCACTGTCAACAGTGGAAAGGGCAGAAGAGACTACCCTTGTAAGGTCTGTGGATAAGACCCTAAACAACCCAGCCATTCTGTCCTACACCTAATATGTGTGACAACAGAAACACCACTGTGACAGGGAAAAAAATGAAAATGCATATCTAGAAGAAGTGCATTATTTATTTTAAATGATTAGCTATTTTAAATAAAGCAAAACTAGAGTTAAAATATAGAAAGATCTGTACTAAATGGAGAGATCCCTAATGCTTAGGTAATAAACAGAGTAGCAGAATACACAAATTGATACCCAGTTTTCAATTTGAAATACAGGCTCTCTATTTTATGTATCCATATGATGCAGGAAAAACACACCGAGAACTGTTAGCGGGTGTATGGGAGAAGATAAAAACATTTTATTTATTGGGATCATGAATTACATATTTTTGCATAATACAATTTTAAATAGAAAATAAAATCAGTATCTTAAGTAATCTCAAAAATTAAAAGCATAACAAGAGAACTGCACCAATAAATTATGAAATTTGACAATACAAGTACAGGTTTATAGTACAATAACACAACATGAAAACAGTTGGCCTGTTCCTATAAGGCACCGCGTGAGAATGTACACAGAACCAGCTGTCCTTGGTTAATTCACATCTCACACAGCCACACAAGTTTTCACTCTGCCCAGAAGGAGCAATTTCCTTACCATTCCTCCAGAGACATACCCTTCCCCACCACAAGTAATATATAAACTGGCCACCTCGCGCCAGAGACACACCTCAACTCTCTAAAATGTGTGCTGAATGTAACAGTAAAAATATCTGAGGAAAAAAAAAAAAAAAACACCTGATATCTTTTTTAAAAAACTAAAAGATATATTTTTCTAAAAGATAATTCTTACTAGTTACTTTTAATATCATTTTATCTGTTTTTAAGTTTTCATTTTATTTTTGTTAACTTTTTAGAGTAGCGTGTAAATAATGAGCCTCATTCTGGCATTTCCACACAAATGCCCATGATACTTTTTAGGGTTTAAACTTTTTTCCCCAAAATAAAATGATTTAAATTTTTTGACAGAGGTTGAACATTCCTAGTCTAAAAATCTGATCTAAAGTGCTGTAAATCCCAAAACGTTTGAGTGCAATGATACCACATGTGAAAAATTCCGCACCTGACCTCAGAACACAGGTGTACTAAAGACACTGTATAAGATTACTCTCGGGTTATGTGTATAAATATTTATGAAACTTAAATGATTTCATGTTTGGACTGGAGTCCAAGTTCCAAAATACCTCATTATTTATGTACAAATATTGCAAAATCTAAAAGAAGAGAAAATGGAAACACTTCTTAGTCCCAAGTGTTTTGGATAAAAGGATTCAACTCATTTTATACAAATAACAAAATGATCTATGGTTTTTGCTCTGTCTCAACTTAAATGTCTTCAAACCCATGTGAAAGTATGCATTAAAATTTGTGCCAGGCTTTAACTGGTATTCCAAATTCCATCTGGGAAATGAGTTTTATAGCTAAGCCGTAAACTTCTGAAATCCTGAAGTTTTAATAGATATGCTGACACAATCTTAACCATAACAGTTCTAGCAACTACTATGGTAATAAATCTGTCTCTTTCTATTATGTCTGTGACAAATCCATTAATATGAATGATGTCCACTTCACGGAGCACACTCCACGGCAACTGCACACGTTATGTCACCTCTGTTCTGAGTAGCAAATCAGTAATCAATATTTATAAAAGCAGCAGCTAATCCTTTGTACAATCACTGCTCCTGTGATTGAAGAGTTTGCTCACACACACAGTTAATCCCCCATCATCTGCTTGAGCCGTCTACTCATCCCAGGCTCTTACTGTGCTGGCCCTAGCAGATTAATATATCTCCACATGCTAACCCTGACCTGACAATTGACACCAGGTAGTGCTGACAGGATAAGCTCTACAAACACTGGCCTTTCAGAAAGGAAACCTGAAATTAACGTTCAGAAACCCAGTTTACAAACAGGCTTAGCACTGCTTTCCTGGCTCCCATGCTTGCCTCACTGATCCCCAACGGATCCTGGCTTTTGGTGTGAGTGAGTCTTCTAGCTGAGTCTAGAATAAAGTGGTTTGTTCATAACACCTGCAGCATTATGACCTTTACGCAGAGGTGACCAGGAGTTGTCTGGCTGAGGAAAGACACTCGCTCTCATGTAGACAGTGCCTGGGAGAGCTCTCAGCTGTGACTGCCCTGGAAGAAACTCTCACAAAGAAAAGGACTTTCATTGCTAACACAAAGCTTTAGATGGAAAAACAGACTTTTTTTTTCCCCCACAGTGAGAAGTAATCCCCAGTAATACAAAATATTCTGTGTAACAGAAATACATATAAATTCATAAAATAAAATAAAAATTTTCTCATCTCTAGAATTCAATCATTATTAAGGAAAATATTAGACTTTATTTAAGGTCCCAACATAAATTTCTGTAACTGTTACTTCAACTGAGCTAGTCCATGTAACTTTAACTGAAGCTACTTCAAATAAAATGAAAATTCATGTAAAATTAAGAGCACAGGGTTGGCCTAGAGAAAAATTATTTCCTAGCTCAAGATATGGAATGAAGTCAATTTTTTAAAGACAATATAAACAGCTCCTTTATATAAACTGGCTTGTCATATCCAATTTAGGAGGGATAGCCACCAAGCCATTATTAAAGGCTTACACTGGTATTCCTGCTGACAGGCTGCAGACTCCGCAGATAGGGGAGAAGTGTACAACTGGAAGCCAAGAGCACAGAGAGCCTTAGGAGTCACAGTCAACAGCATCATTTATTTCAGAAATAAGGAAAAGACACTAGAAGTTGTTACGAAGCATACGAATAACGAGGCTGCGCAATCTGCTTGAGTCAGGGAAGATGGACCTTGGGCAAAGCCTGTAGTCGATGCTGAAGTGAGGGGAGGAGGGGCCAGGAAGTGATACCTGGGCTTTAAATGAAATAAAGGTTAGGGCAGGAGGTACAGCGCCACGGAGAGGGCCTGCCTAGAGTGCCCTGGGGCTCCATCCCCATCCCCAAAGGAAAGAGATTTAGCAGTGACTGGGAGGAGAGAAGGAGCAGGACTGGAAAGGAAAGCATTCCCAGTGTGCTTTCTAATTCACTATCTGCAGCTGGTGTGCCCGTTTCTCAACAAAGTATGTGTTAGTTCAACACTTAGCTTACAAAACAACTACACACCAACACTAATTTAGAAATCTAGTAACTCTAACCTTATTTAGTAATAACAGACTCATATGTAATGTTAAATAATGAACAGCAGGATAAAACACTAACTAGCATTTAAAACTCTAAGGAGATATCTCTGATGTCCTGAGTGACTGTCCTAGATAGTATGTTGCATACATTATTTTAAGAGCGCAATACTAAAATCTAATAGCTTGTTAAAATATTAGACAAAATAATTTGCTACTCAGTTGAATTTTCTATAAAAAGAAATATATCTATCATTAACTGCCACAAGACAGCAGCTATGATTAGCCTTACTGAAGGAAGTTGAACAGGAAGACAGCATTACTACTAGTTCAATATTATATGTGGTATATTCATACCAAGAATATATGGAAAATTAGCAGTGTCTTCCAGCACCTAAGAAGAATAAATTTCAAAACTCTTTCGAACCGTTTAAAACCACTTATAGGCCACAACCAACAACGCAAGTTCACACCATCCTGAAATAAAGGTAGTCCCTGGCACAGCTATGACACTGTGAGCTTGGGATGTACCTGCAATCTCAGACGCTCAATCTAAGGTAGGAGGAGCATGAGTTCAAGGCCAGCCTGAGCAACTCAGCAAGTACTCATCTCAAAAAAAAAAAAAAAAAAGATATTGCTAAGTTCAAATTATGTAGAGCTTTCAAAAAGCATACCTATCGGATAAACTATATATGCATGTGTACTGGACTAGTTTAGCTTTCTTTGAATCTCCTAATTAAACCCCTTAAGACTTAGATTCTAGATACCATTTTCTCTCAAACAGATGTGGGAAATGTGAATATAATTCTCATAGGCAAATCTAAAAGATCCTAAAAAAGATAAAGTCCTGTTTAAAGCAATGGTGATGTCTATAGTTTACATTTTAGATACAATTGAAATAATTTCAAACAGTAAATATTTTTTAAAAATGAAGGTCAGTA
The DNA here is from genome assembly GCF_903995435.1 of Acomys russatus. NCBI lineage: Eukaryota > Metazoa > Chordata > Mammalia > Rodentia > Muridae > Acomys > Acomys russatus. Next base: position 70,458,001 of record NC_067146.1, on the reverse strand, counting down.
AATTTTTCCAAGGAAAGCATTGTATAGCTTCTTTTGTAAGCCATTACTGTGGGGCTGGAGAGATGGCTCAGTGGTTAAGAGTGCTCCCTGCATATCGTGAGGACCTGAGAGAACCAGTGGGGCTTGCAGGCTACTAGCCTGGCTGAAAAACTTGAGCTTCTGATCGAAGGACAGACTCTGCCTCAAAGAAATAAAGTGACAGAGGAAAATGACGCCCTCCTCTGTCCTATGATCATGTGCACACAGGGACACACATGCGCGCGCACACAAACACACACACACACATGCGCGTGCGTGCTTTCATGTTTAGAACCCAGGCAATCAAATCATAGACTTGCAACACAATTTGCAAATGGCAATGCACAGAGAACAAGTCACTTGGCCTCACTGTATGCATTTTAATTGTGTGAGCTTGTTGCCAGGACTCAGGCGGTAGCTCCTCTTTAGATGTAGTGAGCCTTATCAACTGAAGTTTTACCTGTTCTAAAAGTATGTCATCTTAAGTCTGAGACTTTTTCATTGATAGTTTAGTAATAAACATTTTCTTACTGGACTGTCATTACACGCTTTTTGTATTTTTATTATGCTAATAAAATCAATACGATCAAATTTTTTAAAAATTAAAAGCAATACTGTCAATGCTTTTTTGTGTAGGAAAATCTCAAAAAAAAAAAAAAAAGTAAAGAGTAGTCATACTAAATAAAAGTGAACAATTCCATTAAAAATTTCTTTACAGGTGATGAAGAGACGGCTTAACAGGTAGAAGCATTTGCCACCAAGGCTGATGGCCTGAGTTTGATCCCCACAACTCAATATGGTAAAAAGAGAGAACAGCCTCCATCATCCTTTGACCCCTTGTGTGCCAAGGTAGGCATACTAACGAACACACACGGATAAATCTAAGAATTATTAAACCTCATTGTAGACTCTAGCATAAAAAGGTCTAGCCTAACTGCTCATTCAAATTATTTGAAAATTATAGGGACCATAAAACATCCTTTCAAGTTCATCCCCTTGTCATGGCTCATGCTATCACAGACACATGTGATGCTTGTTTGCCCCACTACTGACCATTTTTATGACCTATTTGGGGCAGTACTAGACACATTTCTCTATTGTCACATTACTGTATTTGCGCTTTACAGATGATAGGCATCTTATGGGGAGATGCCCTGAGATAATATAAACATGCTGGTCTCCCTCAAACGTGTGCACACTATGTTAGCACCCACTAGACCAGAGCTCACTGGATCTGTTACACTGATGACCATCGTGATCATACATGGTGATGTTTTCAGACATTTTAAAAATTAAATGAACATGTCAGATGCTCTTTATTTGACAAAGCTGAAATCTAGACAAAAAACCTCCAATTTAGAAATTAATAAGTTAGAAAGAGTAAAATTAGTGCTTGTCTTGGAAGACTATAAAAACATGGTTTGATCTGTGTGTTAATGTTTATAACTAGCTAGCAACCAGGTATAGTACCTTATAATATATAATATACATAAATATATGTTGTATTATATATATACATATATATATATACATTTAAAATAAGTGCAATAAAACTAGCAACAGTATAGTTAACCTTTACAGAACAAACAGCTGAAAAATAAGAAGGTGCCTCCCTTTGGCCCCTAACCCTCATGCTGGCCCCGCGATGGTTCACTATATCTACACTCCAGTTATAGACTGAAAAGCAAATATATGACAGTTTGTAAACTTCTTTCTAAGTAGCGTTCTACACTCTAAAATTATTAAAATGGTACTTATTTATGCAAAAATCTTTTAAGTCTTATTTTTACCACAACATTTTATGCATCCCCTGAGGCAAGTGTATTAATTGGATAAAGTTTACCAATAGTGTTTCAAAGAAAATAAAATCATATTTCCTCTACAAAATTCTCCGGGTTATGACTTATAACACAGCAGCCATTTTATTGTTGTTTAAACTATATGGTATCAATTTCATCCAGCAAAAGCCCAAACCATATTGTTTCTGCAAGAAAAGTGATAGAAGGAGACAATACACAGCTTGCCCTGGCACAGCTAATGACCACAGGGGCTTTAAATGACACTGAGTCTGGGCCCAGAGGACTCAAGGCAAAAGGTACCCAATCCTCTCCAATCAGTGCCTGGCCGATGAAGCTCTTCTGGACACTTGTCTGAATTCAGCCTTGGGGACTTAATGGGTGGGAGAATTTAAGAACAAAACATACCTACCTGACATCAAATGATAAGGAGATGACATAACTGATACAAAATACAGGGCATGTGCAACACCAGTGGGCAGGTGTAAACCCTAGACAGAGTCCACTGTGTGTGTGTGTGTGTGTGTGTATAAGGCACAGAGGAATACACACACCTGTGTGTCTGATTAGACATGGTGTAAATCACCACAGAGCATCCCTAAGTACCAAAAATGAGCATCTTTATATAACCATTTTTATGTTTACTACTTAGCATTTACTTTCTTCATCAACAAAATAGAAATTTACAAGCTAATTGGTCAGTAAGTTACAAACTGACAGAAGTACCACGAATTAGATTTGGAAAATAATGACAACTCTATATTAAGCAAAACAAGTCAGCATTTTATAGAAAAGGATTTAAATCATCAAAGAAAAGGCTGAGTATAATTATGCCTGGAATGTGATTATAGAGCAAGTGCATATTAAAAAGTGAAGGCTATTAGATAGGGATACAAAAGCACCCTTGTTTATTCCAAATGCTTAACCTTACTTTCGTTAAGGCCCTTTCTACATTTATTCACTTGGGTGTACGGGTGTGTGGGCATGCGTGTTGTGGGGCACATGGGTGTGCAGGTGTGTGGGCATGCGTGTTGTGGGGCACATGGGTGTGCAGGTGTGTGGGCATGCGTGTTGTGGGGCACATGGGTGTGCAGGTGTGTGGGCATGCGTGTTGTAGGGCACTTGTGCAGCTCAGAGGACAGCCTTCAGGAGCTGATTCTCTCCTCCTACCCTAGGTGACCTGGGGGCTGAACTCAGGCCAGGCTTAGCAGCAAGTGCTTTACCTGCTGAGCCATCTTCGCACTCCTAGTTTTACTTTATAGGAAATTTATATTTACTAAGGTGGGTCACAAAGTCAAAGTATGCCTCAAAAGGAAAGAAAACTTTCATTAAAGTCAATAAACGGTAGTCAAGTGTCAAACAAAACAAAACAAAATACTCAAGGCTACTACACTACTTTACAAAGAACTTGGCAAGCACCTAAACAGCTGGCCAGGGGACATTCCAAGTGAAACATAACCCACATGTGCTTGTTTTTTTATGACTTGTAACCTTAATTGGTGGCAGATACAAAATAACATTATATAGTTACATTTCATGTGCATGCAGCTGCATACAGTCTAGAATATTTAATCAATAAACACTCAACAGTGTTGATAAGTCACTGTCACGTTGATGCTGGTGCAGCGCCAGCACTGTGTATTCACGCTGGCGGTCTTGATGATCTAGTCATCTCACATGGGACAAAGATGGCATTCTCCAAATAAAAGCATTTTGCATAACCTACAGTTTGCATGCATTAAATTCCTCAAGTGGCCAACTGGCCATGTATTCTGTAGGTCCACACTAAGCCACAGAGCCTCCTGCACTCACTACAGCTGTCACACAATGGTGGGGTACTCTAGACGGGAAGAAATGCCATTTTACTATTTCCCTTCCTTTCTCCCACTGAGGATATAAATGTGAAAACTCCTTGCTTTCCATTTGGGGTAATCTGACTTGAGACTGAATGCCCTCCTGGGGATGCATGGTAATTTGTAGTAAGTTAGCATTCTCTGACGGTACCTCTTGGCACACTGCAGGCTTTCTCAGTTAGATCGTTCAGCACCTTTTAGCCAATATATCTCAAGAGGAGTGCCAACAAATGCCGCTTTATAATGTAATTCCATAGGTGGTATATAAGCTTACTAGCTTTAATTCCTCAGAACTTTGTTTCAAAATAAACTGGAACTATTTTAGTGTATTCCATGTCAGCAAGGCATGACTGTCATTCTTCAAAGCACATTTACTATAAAGTTAGAATATGCCAAGAACTTTGCTGGACCATGAAATTTTTATTTAGATAATTATAAACTCATGCAGTTGTAAGAAATAGTATAGAATCCAAGTTGGCATGCATGGCTGCAGGAGTGGGGATAGGGCGAAGGGGCTGTGTTAGCAATTTTACATGACAGCGAGTGCTTAAAAAAAAATCATATCAAAACTCTGACTGAAATAGACTGGAGAGATGCTCAGACATTAAAAACACTGCCTGCTCTTCAGAGGACCAAAGCTCAATCCCTAGCACCTACACATCAGCTCGCGACTGTCTGTGAACCTCAGTCCTGGGGAATCTGACACCCTCTTCTGGCCTCCATGGGTACCAGGCACACTCGCTTGGTAAACAGACATACATACAGACAGACAGAACACTCATAAACATTAAAAAAAAAAAAGTGGGGGAGAGGAAAGAGATGTAAAGAAAATCATACAGAATTCCTTGCGCACTCTGCCCAGCAGTAACCTCTTATAAAGCATGACCAGGGTACATTCTGACATTGATGCAATTCATCTATCATACACAGAGGTCCCCCATTTTATTGTCTGTCTGTCTGTCTATTTCTATCTCTTCTGTGTGTGCTGGGTTCTGTAGAGCTTTGTCACCTGCATGGACTAATGTGTATCCACAGTGAAGACACTGAATTAGGCACAAAGATCCATTCTGTCCCATTTGTATGACTCCACCCACATCTCTCTTGCCTCTCCGCCCACTCCCCTTTCTCTAAATGTTGGCAACCACTCTCTGTCCTCCACTCCCATACTTTTTCCGTTCCAAGAATATATTTGGAATCAGACAGCAGGGAACCTTTAGAGCTTAGCTTTTTTTTTTCACTAAGTGTAAATACCTGAGAGTCATCCAGTTGTCATGTGCACTAACAGGTCATTTGTCCATACAGCTGAGAATTATTCCAAGGACGTACCACAGTGTTTTTTAACGACTAGTTTGCTCCTCACTATAAGTTCCCAATCTACCTCGGTTTGACTTTGCCATGCATAAAATTCACCTCATTAAATCACTACAGCTACAAAGCCCACATTCAGTCAACAGTGTTTAGTATTCACCTTCTCTGCTCTTTCAGAAGCGCTTGTATCTACAATCCACTCACCCTAACTGTAAAATCCACCCCCCCTCCTCTGGCATCCTCAAACTATTCTGTCCTGGTTTTAATTCTTAAGCAGTTTGTTTCCGTCTCCTAGATACAGCCCTCATCCTGGTCCTTAATGATGACACCTCTTTGAGGACCCAGTCCTGGGGTTGTCCTTTCTCAGTATGATTCATATCCCTCCCAGTGCAGTTCCTCCAGTACATTGACCAGTCTTGCTCTATGCTGAAGAGCTGAGCCAAGAACCCGCCTCCTAAACTTCAAATCCGTATTTTCACATAACTAAATGTTCCCTAAAATTAAACTCTCTACTCTCTCTTCACTTTAACCGAGCCAATTCCAACCACATCCTTTCATCCTATGCTATTTCTATGAAGAGTAAGTACCATTTCAAACCCAGACTCCCCTCTGCCTCTTTCTTTACTGGCTAGATCAGGTAAGTCACTAAATCTGGTCAACTCTATCTCTAAAATATTTCTTGCACACACCCCTTCCCTCACCTCCTCGCCACTACTTTAGCTTAAGGCTTCATCATTTCATTTTTCTTGGGTCATCAAAACAGCTCACTCATATATCTGGTCTTCCCACAGTATTCTCCAAATGTCTTCAAGATGCTCTTGCCTAGCTACAAATCTAACTTGTCTGCATTAAGATCTTATAGTAACTCTACTGTCCATATGGATAAGGTCTCATTGTTTAGCAAAACATACATAAGACCCTTCTCATGCTCCTCACACATCCACCTTGTAGCTACCCATTTTTCCAGGTGATCTGTGATTTCTGGTTGCCCTGCCTTCTAAGCCAGTGATGCAGGTCTCCAAATGCAGATTCTGGGAAGCTCTCTGAGGAAACTAGTGTGGTGTGTGAGACTTTCAGGAGCTTTAAGTCTGTCTTCACTACTCCTGCCGCCTTTACGGGAAGATAGCAGAGTGACAAGCTACACTCACAGCCACAGTACTCTTCTGCTGACCCACAGAGCAGCTTGCCAAAACAAGGACATTGGAGTAAGAAAGTAACTAAGGGCCAGAAGGATGGCTCCATTTGGCCTGGCAGAGTTCCATGCCCAGGCCCTAGACAGGAAAGGGAGAGCCAACTCTCATAAGTTGTCCTCTGATCTCCACACAGGTGCACAAACATATACACATGCACAAATAAACGAATACAATCTTTATATATATACAAAATGTTTGCACAAGTAGCTGCTCCATTTTGTGCACACTCAAACCTAGAGATACTAAATACTGCAGGTTAGCAGGATGTCACTAAAGTCTAAACTGTAATACAAAGACAAACAAGATATCCGTAGAGAAGAGGACAGCACAGGATAACATGAGGCACAAAAGATAATATGAAGAAAACCCTGTAAAACAGCCCAAATTCACATGTATGCACTGTTTTATAACTCAACATCTAAGAATGAACTGCCCACTGTTAAAATAAGACTCTGGGATATATAGCTCTATGGCATGCATGCTTCAACACAATTATCCATTAGTGTTAAGTTCTACTATGGAAATGGGAACACAGAAGCCTCCTGATGTCCCTGAGCCAAATGTTTGAGCACTAAGACTGCAATCACAAAACAACCACACCGGGGGGCCTGTAATGACAAGTCTAAAAATTGTTTGCTACAAGGAAACCATAGCAGGCAAATAAGACCTCCTTTCCTTTTAAAACTAGGAGAAAACATCCCAGGGAGATAACTTTTAATATCTGAAAGAGCAGGAATGAGGTTATCCCAGATCCCTGGGGAAAACAAGACAGCTAACCTCTATGGAGTTTCAGTCTCTAGCCTTCAGAAGTGAGTAATAAGAGAACTTCTTTACATGGTTGCTTTGACGATTAATTGAGATGATTTGTGTAAAGCTTGGATCAATATTTGGCAGTCTTCTGGGGACTTCAATTTCCATGCTCTAGAACTCTGCTACCAGCCAGAATTGCATGTTCAAGAATCAAGAACAACAAAGAGCTTTACACTGCTGATCACTGCCGTCATTCATTAGTCTACACTAGCTGTAAAGAGGAAAGCACAACGGGCAGACCATGACACTCAAGAGTCATGTCTGCCTTTCCAGGTCATGTTCTGCCACTCACCAGCAGGTAACCTCAGGCAACTTTTTTACATTAAACAAGGTATCTGATATCATCTAAAAGGAATACCGCTTGTGGTTAAAGTTAACAAAAGCATTAAATATATAAAATAAATTACATATACATATAATCCATATAGTATGTCCATACATAGCATATGTCCATATAATATAAATTTAAAGCAAAATAAATTTACTTTGCCTTAAATATTCGATATAATGAAAAATCAAAGTAAATTAGTGAATTTCAGTGGTGTGGATGGTCTACATCAAAAGTAAATTAAAAAGTCATTTCTTTTGAGACTATGCAATGTCTGCCATGGTTGGTAACCAAGGTATTCTAAACTTGCCTAGAGTTTCAAAGGACTCAAGAAGTTAAATTACTAACTAATTAAAATGAAGTAGTGAGACATAAATTTGAATGGGTACTAAGATTGAATTGTTTTAAAATATTTTACATAACAGAAGTAGTGAAAGTTCTTTGTTAGGTTATGAATAAAAACATGAACTCAATATAACTGACTCCAAGAGCTGTGAGTGGGACTTGTGGTAGAGTGCTTGCCTACTCAGGACTAGTATCCATCTCTAGAACTATGGGGGAAAGGTCTACTGGATGTTCTATTTTTAAAATATTAAGAATGATCATCAATTCAATATTAAGTATCTCTTTAATGAATTATAAGAACGGTTCAGATTAGATGTTTTTAAATCATTTTTTTTACCCAGAAAGAATATGATAAGCCTTACAGTATTACCACAAATTGTGAATTAATAGAATGAGCACCTTTAATTTTATAAGTAGTTCTCTGTGTCACAGGTCACAAAAACCTAAGGCCTAACAATTCTCAATGAAATGTTATAATATTTATGTTCCAATTAATATCCACGGCAGAAGTGGTCTACATTTCTACCTTTCTCTAACCTTCAAGTAGATAACGCTATGACAGAACACTTCGCACAGTTCTGTAAAATACTCTAAATTGAGCTCTGCTTCTTACTGGTATTGAGGCCAAATTTTCTCACTGGCTTTTCTCAACTGTTGTAAAACCAAGACTTACACTGAAGAATCTATTTAAGAGCACGGCAAAAACCTAAGTTCTAATGTAGACCAAGCAGTAGCTACATGGGAAGTCAACCATGAAAGGATGGATTTACTGAAGGGGGCAGGAAGGCTGCAGGCCTTCTTGTGAGGGTTGGAAGACAGTGAACATTTAGAATAGATACTGATGACTTACGAAAGAGGCTAGCCTATAAAAGTAAAGAGTTATGTGAACAAGAAGTAAAAGATTATGATTTGGAGAGCTTTAAAAACAAGCAGAGGAGTTTGGACTTGATTCAGTGGGCAATCTGCCACTGCTGTAGGATCTTGAGGAAGCAAATGATTCTATCGATGTACTATTTCATAAAATCAATCTGGCAGGATGGAATTAGGAGCATAAAAGGATGTTGAGAGGGCTTTTAGTTTAGGAGGCAGCTACAGTATTTCACTGTGATGAGGTCTCAGACTAAACAGTAGCACTGAAAGTGGACTGCTTTCCTTCATTCATTACACAGAGATTTACTGAAGGCCTGTACAGCAGGCACAGTGCCATGCATGAAGATCACAGAAGTAAACAAATCCCATGGTCCCTTGGGGAACTCACAATAATATAGTCAAAAGATAGACAAAAGGTAACAAAAAAACTCACAAACATTGTGAATTGTGCTAAGTGATTAAAAATAAATAAAGCAATGCAGAGTCATGCAGGGCAGAAAAGAGCCTCAACTCAGGAAGGAGGTCTGTGGAGAGATGACTGGAGCTGAAACCAACATGAGGCAAAACAATGGCTACAAGAAGATTGTTTCTAGCACGAACAACAGTGTAGAGAAAAGCAGAAGAAAGCCTGGCTCAGTTAAAAAACTTAGGACAACGAGAGTGAGGGAAAGCTCATACCTGGTGACACTGGGACGGGGGTGCACTGGATCAGTGAGGGAAAGCTCATATCTGGTGACACTGGGACGGGGGTGCACTAGATCAGTGAAGGAAAGCTCATATTTGGTGACACTGGGACGGAGGTGCACTGGATCAGTGAGGGAAAGCTCATACTTGGTGACACTGGGACGGAGGTGCACTGGATCAGTGAGGGAAAGCTCATACTTGGTGACACTGGGACGGAGGTGCACTGGATCAGTGAGGAAAAACACAGAACTGGGAGTGCATTGGATCAGATAAAACTTTAAGTCAGTCCCGTAAGAATTAGGATTTGACGTTAAGGCTATTGAAGGTACTTGAAGCTACTGACTCAGGGAAATGGCATGATATGTTAAATACAACTACAAGAAACAAGAAATGAATAGGTCATAAGCCAAATATAAGCAACAGAAAGCGCATTTGAGGTCTGCTTTTAGAGTATCACGTACTTGCTGAGCGTGGTGCTATACACTATGATCCCAGGACTTGGGCACCAGGAACAGGAGGATTACTGCCCATGAGTTAAGGCCAGCCTAGCCTGCACATGTAATGAGCTCCAGGCCCACTAAGGCTACATACTGAGACCCTGTTCCCAATCTGTAAAACAGGCCTGGAGCGCTCAGTGATGAAGAGCACTGGCTGCTCTTGCAGAGGCTCTGGGTTCAGTTCCCTGCACCCACATGCAGCTCACAAGTGTCTGTGGCTGCAGTCCCAGAAGTGATGTCCTCTTCTGACTGCCTCAAGCACTACATGCACACACTCAAATAAAAACTCAAATATATATTTAAAAAACAAGTTATTTGTATTTTATGAGTAGAGAACCTATGGTATAATATCTAAATATCCTAAAATTGTCATTAAAATAATTTCAATTTCAAATTAAGCTCTTACAAGTACACTAATATTACACCTTAGAATTCCCCAAGGAAGAAGAAGCAATCAGGGTCCCACCGAAAGAGAAGACACATTGAACGGCCTAATCTACAATACATAGGAATAGAATTCATTTGAGTTCTGATATAGAAATATCTACATAAGCAAAAAGAGATTATTTGGGGGACAGAATCCAGGTCTAAACATGAAATTCATTTATGTTTCTAATACATTTGATATGCATAGTCACATGATAATTTTACATAACATTTTATTAATTTTGTGCAAGTTTCATGGTGTGGACTTTTCCATCTGCAGTGGCATGTTATTTTCAACTTCAGAGTTTCAAATTAGGGATTTCCACCTGTATCCTTGCCTCTTAATAGACAACAGAACACATTCAATGGACAACACACAGTGTGACTTGTGAGAAAGTCACTGGGGTAAACCTGAAAATCAACTCAACCAGCTTGTTTTCAGTCCTAAGTTTAGACAAGTCATTTAACGTCTCTGTGCTGGTTGCTGTAAAGCAGCCTGAATTGGTGGTAACAGGCTCCTACGAAGAAAATGAGCGAATGCTGTAGCGAATGCTCAGTGCTCTTACTGTGCCAGGTGTTTTATTCTGCTCAGCTCAATGCATGCTTGAACCGGTTCTCTGTGTAAGCCACCCCACTGACTTCTGAATGTGCAAATGCTTCCCATTCTTGCAGAGGAGCTATCTAGACCAGCTGCCGAGTAAACAGCCTTGGTTTTCACTGTCCAGACAGACTGTGCCACACTGTTCATTACTACTTTTCACTTGAAAGCAGCATAAACAATACATGAATGAGTGGGTACCGCTGTTTCCCAGTAAAGCCTTATTCACAGCCAGTGAGACCTTAATGTCATAACATGCTCAGGTGTCGTGAAAGATTATTCTTTTCTTTTTCTTTTCTTTTTTTTTTTCTCTAAGAACAGTGGAAACTACTTTTTGCTTACAGGCTGACAAAAGCAGGTAGCCAACCATGGTTTGCTGATACAGACACAAATATGAAGCCTTTCGTTAATAATTTTACCATGAGTAAAATCAAAGGAAAATAACAAGGCTCCTAACTTCTAAATGTTCACATCATCAAACTTTATTTTCTCCTGGGAAATAGCACGGATTCAGTTCTTCTCCTAGCTTGCCCTAGCCCAACAAAACTACATAAAGCCATGGCTAAGACACAGTAAGAGCTGTCCTGTCTGAGGCTGGAATACTAAGGGTGCACTCACCAAAATCACTATACCATTAAAGTTTCTACTGTTATGTCAGTTGGTGACATTGCTTATTTTACAAGATAATTAGAGCTACTGCCCATTTGTCATTAGGACCACAAAAGACAGTTTACCAACGCTCACTAAATCCTTGCCAAATAAGAGAAGACCAAGACAGAAGCCTATCCCTCAGCAGCAGACAATCAATACAAATGTAATTCTTTCAGGCTGTATAAAGCAATGCACATTTAGCCTTTGAACAAAGCACAGTGCATGTAAAACTCGCTGTTAAAAATAATGCTCATGGGGGTGGGGTGTTTCCCTTGGCTAAAAAATAAGATAAAGTCTTTCTGAAAATAAATTTTTATATTTGTTTACTTTGTAAAACTTCCCATTTTATAGCGGTCAAACTTTCTGCCAAAAAGAGATGGAAGTGCAAATGCCAGCCTGGTACCCTTGTCAAGATAACTACATATTTACCCACTACAAGAGAGACGATAGACCAACTTGGCAATAAATTTGAGTTCCAAAGGAAACTTGTTGATGGAAACTTCTAAAAGAAAGTCAAGCATTATCTGTAGGCTTTGAAAAACCGGCATTTGCATTTCCTTTAAATATTGACCCCAAAATCAATTTTGGGTAACTAACACAAAGCTAGGAATGGCCCCTACAGACTCATGTGTTTGAATGCTTGGCCCATAATAGTGGCACTATTAGAGGGCGTGGCCTTACTGGAGTAGGTGTGGCCTTGTTGGAGGAACTGAGTCACTTTGGGGTGGGCTTTGTGGTCTTACATTTGCGCAAGCTCTGCCCAGAGTGACACACAGTCTCTCCTTGCTGCCTGCAGATCAAGATGTAGGGCTCTTGGTTCCTCTAGTACCATGTCTACCTGTATGCTGCCTCGCTTCCTGCCATGGATTGAACCTCTGAACTGCAAGCCAGCCCCAATTAAATGTTTTCCTTTACAAGAGTTGCCATGGCCATGGTGTCTCTTCCCAGCAATGAAACCCTGAGATACACATTCTTAAAGGTCTTCTGTCTAACTGCTTGAGAACCATCCCTTCGGCTTTGTCAGTACCTCCAGCACTGCTCCAGACCACGTTGCTGTCACCTGGTGGCCACAGCTTTGAAGCAGCCTCTCTGCAGCCTCTGCTAATTCTCACTCACACTGTTCACTCACTCCAGCTGTCCTCCTGGGGAAGTTTCCCTGACCACTCTGCCACACCCCTGTCGTCATCATGTGTGTTACCTCTATGATCTCTCTTATTCGGACTTGTAAATAACATTGATATTCTGTTTCTATGTTATGGATTAATGTCTATTCTCTACTCTAGACTCCAACTCTAGGGTTGGCAAGTCTCAATATCTCTCACAATCCTGGCACACTGCAGGAATCCGATGGCATCACTGACTCCTACACACGCTCTAAGGCGACACCGAAATACCACTGATGTGCTGAAGGTGCTGAGGAACGATGCTCTTGCTATTGAGGAGTCACCTGGTAACTAAGACAGTGATAAGCCTCAATTACCCATAAACCTGCCTTATTGGAACAAACTCAGAAATAAGTCACCTTAAATTATAATAAATAAGCTGGGCATGGTGGTGCACACCTGTAATCCCTGCACTCGGGAGGCAGAGGCAGGTGGCTCTCTGTGAGTTCAAGGCCAGCCTGGTCTACAAAGTGAGTCAGGACAGCCAAGGCTAGAGTGAGATACAGGGAAGTAAGGTGAAACATATACATAAGTTGAGCCCTGCACCTCAGCTCCACAGAGGAGATGCTGTGAGGAAGAGCCCAGCTGCAGACATGTCCAGTCAAGGCTCTGTAAACCCAACCAATACAAGGGCCCCTCTCACTTGGGCCTAAGGGCCATACTGGCCATACTGGCAATCATGGCAGTAAACAAGTTAGAGATGGGGAGAGACATTTTTAACCAAGATAAAAATTTAATATAGAAAAGTTAAACCTTCCATTCAACTAATCCTCATTAAAGGCCCACCATTCTAGATCAAGGGCTATAGTGTTGACTGCGACAAAGAAAACTAACAGAAACCACATTCTAGAGAGGAAAAACAAAATTTAAAAACCATATAAAACACTTTGCAATAACAAGGAATGCAATAGGCTACAGCTGAGGAATGGCAACAGAGAGCTACCTCCCTTAGAGAGGGTGGGCGGTCTGTGCAGGTTGGGGCTGAGGGAGGACTGAAGAAGACTGAGTCAAGATGCGGAGAGCTCAAGGGGGCGGGGCACTTAGTCAGGACAAAGGGTCTTCCATGTGCAACACCGTGCCTGCACTTCAGCACGGCCATGGCTGCTGGTATTTCAGTAACCTCAATCTATAACTAAACAAACGCTTCCTCCATGAAGTGACTGTCCTAAAATATCTTGACTCTGGGGATAGTTCTGTGACTCTGTCCAACTCTAGAGTTATCCCAGACTTTTTTTTTTTTTTTTTTTTTTTAAGGAAAAGCTCTCTCTTGAATATTCTATTTTTGAGAGCAATTATCTAATCAGTGATTAACTCAATACACAGCATCCCATCCTCACTGCTAATTAAATTTTAATCATTTGAACACTTATATATTCACTTGGGGCAGGAAATGAAGTAAGAGGAAGAAGGCACAGCCTGGGAGTCATCGATCAGCCTTGGTTTTAGTTTTCACATATACAATGTCCAGCTATCTCATGGGCGTGGGTAAGAACGAAACCAGGCTTCTTCCTCAGGCGGGCCTCGGGCTGTGCTCTAACTCCAGCCCCAAGTGACTGTCGGCCTCTTTTCAACCTCATCAACCCATCATTTATGCTCCTGGTCAAGGAAAGGTACTGAAAATAGAAGAATGAAAAACTTCACCAGAGCTGCTAGAAACAGAAAGAAACCATTCTGAACTGCTGTACTTTTTAACCACTTTACAGATGCCTGAGAGCTCAAGGAAGCTCAGTGTGATCATAACTGTTAGGGCTCCAAGGCCAGAGCATCAGCAGACAATTCCAAGCCAGACTCCTAAACAAAGCACCTACCCTTCCCATGCCTCAGCCGTGCTCACTAGGAAAAGAGAAGGAACTGACAGGGGAAACTAGAAAGCACATAGAAATATTAACAAAAGGGGCAATGTAGAGAGCCAGGTAATAGTAGCACATTTTCTTACATTACAGATTAAGAAATGGAAACATGTCAAAAGTAAGTGATTAACTCCAAACTACCAAGATGTGAAGAGATCTATTGCTAAC